>NC_048418.1:23673930-23701162 GCF_013103735.1 Etheostoma cragini | reverse complement strand
AGAGAGAGAGAGAGAGAGAGAGAGAGAGAGAGAGAGAGAGCCATGCTTGCTTACGTCACCTTCAGGATGACATTGGCAGGACACACAGGTCTGCTGCCTCATCAATTCTACTGCTGCCCAAGGGGACATCATATCTCTCACACACACACATACACAGACACACACAGACAAACACACACACGCTCTTTATGTCTTGTTTTTTCTCTCTCCCACATTAGCCCTCCCACACAAACACACACACACACACCCATCCTGCCCAGCCCCTGGCAACGTGGCTCTACCTGGCCGAACACACCCGCAGTCTCTGATTGGCTGCTGTCTGCCAGCAACAGTCCCCGTGCTCCCCAGCCAGCGAGACTCTGCTTGGAAACAGAGAGGCTGCGCCGTTACCACCACAGGCCACCGCTGCAGCACTGCTCTGAGCCGCATCCTTTTTCAAAAGATGTCTGATAGGCAAAGAAAAATACTAGCTGATGACAAAAGGTACGAGTGGTTGAGCAGCATCGGATAATGTGTGATTAAGGTACACATGGTTGTATACACAGATCGTTGACAAATGCAGGGATCTGGAGGAATTAAACTCTGTGGAGACAGATTCTATTCAGTTTTGTTTGGACTGTGTAATTCCGGATAAAAACATTAAAAGGATTTCCCAACAACGAACCATGGGTAAATAAAGAACTCAAAGTAGCACTGAAAAGGAAAGGGGAAGCTTTTGAACAAGGGGTTATGGCTCAAATGAAGGTTGTACAAAGAGAGATAACCAATATGTGCAAGCATAAATATAAACTACAGCTACAGATAGAGGTGAAAATGAGGGATAATGACTTAAACTAGGCATGGCACGGGATGTATACAATGATAGGGAAGGAGGTGAGGAGAAGCCACATTAACACAAATGGAGATGACCTGACCCTTGCAAATGAACTAAATACTTTTAATGCAAGATTTGATAGATCAGATTTCCCCTCAGAGCGTAATTCTATCAGAGAACAACTTCATTGTGGCCCTACCCTGGTTGTAACAGCTGAGGAGGTGCATAGAATCCTTAAAAAGATCGATCCAAGAAGGCAGCTGGTCCTGACAAGATCAGAGGAAGGAGTGTAGGGAACAACTTATCCATATATTGGGGCAGCTTTTTCTCATCTCTACTGACACACATTACATGCCCATGGCCTGGAAAACCTCACTGATAGTGCTGGAACCAAAAGTGGCAAAAACCATCTGCCTTAAATGACTATTGTCCAGTTACATCTATAGTAAGGAAAAGTCTTGAAATATGTCCTAGGAGATGTGCAAGGTGTTATTCACCCTCTGCAATGTGCATACAGGACAGAAAGGAGCACTGACAAAGACTTATGGTACTAGATATGCTCCGTCATATTTATTGTCACCTTGATCAGCCAAAACAATGAGCTGTTTATGGACTGCTCATCTGCCTTTAACACCATTAGGCCTCACATTATGATGGAGAGGCCATTGCAGTTGGGAGTGACATCATCAAATGAGTTGAGTCCTTTCTGACTGACCGAGTGCACTGTGTCAGGGTAAATGAAGCAGTGTCTTCTCCCATTTTTACAAACACGGGGGATCCACAAGGAAACCCAATCTCCGGTCTTATTTACCCTGTACACAAATGAATGCAGGAGCAACACACCAGATCATGTTGCAATAAAATTTGCTAAAGATACAGCGATTGTAGGTTTAATACGTGACAATAATGAAACCAACAACCGGGCTTGGTCCAGTTGTCTTCTGCTAAAACAAAGAAAACTAAAGAAATTACATTTGACTTTAGAAGTGGAGGTTCGACCCACCAGCAGATGACTATGGAGGGGCAAGGGATTGGAGCGGTAGTGGAGTATAAATACTTAGGAGCAATAATAAATGCTAAGTTACCGTGGATTTCCAACACTGATGCCATCTATTAGAAGGGTCTGCCGTGACTATATTTCATGCGGAAGCTGAGACAGCTTAGAAAGAGACATGATGGTCCATTTCTGTTACACGGGATAGTTACCACGGCCAGCAAGATCGCTGGACATCAATTAAATTCTCTGACCACAATCTGCAAAACCAGGGTGGTGAGGAAAGGACAAGGTGACGTTCTACATCCCCTATTCCAGCCATGTGAAGATATAGGGTACAAACCAGGCTCGCAAATCCTTTATTTCTACCAGCATCACACTACTGAATAAGTTAGGGAAAATAGCTTGATTCTTTCTGTGTAATAATACTGCACTTTGGTATCATATTAAAATGTCACTGATGATGTTGCACCTTACTATTGATAGCCCATGGTGCTAGTGATACGGCACTTTAATATTTAATACTGTAGCGATATTTAGCATTGTGTATTGTTGTTGTGCGGGGAGGAGGTGGGGGGGGGGCTGTATGGTGCAATATGAATTTCCCAAAAGATCAATAAAAGCCTAGTTTCTTCTCACTATTTTAAAATCTGTGATGTATTTCTACATGTAAGGTAATGAGAAAATCTATTTAATTCTTGCAACCTTTAAAATTGACCTTAATCTAAAAGTTCATCTTTGGTTACATTCACTAACCATGCATGTCAAAGTCAACACTTACTATGGCCTTACAGTTCAGAACACTTCTTAAAATGTCTTCGGTTTTCATACGGATTAAACCAACAAAGATATAACGTGTTAATCAAAGAGCTTCAAGGGTGCTGGTAGCCAGATGTCCCTTTGTCTCATGCTAAGCTAAGTTAGCCAGGTAGTGATTGCAGCTTTTTATTTACTACAGACATGATAGGTGTAATAATTTTCTCATCTAGGTCAAATGTCAAAAGTGGAAAACTGGATGTTTAGCTGTTAACAGAAAAGAGCAAAAGTGTTGATGTTAATAAAGCTTCTCACCTTTTCCTGATATTGCCGTCTGGAGGAGTCCAGGGACTGGATAAGAGCTGTCGCATGGCCAATAAAGACAGCATAGCAAGTGGCTCCTACAATCATACTCAGCATGGTGAGCCAGATATCTGAGAGACTCTCCGGGGCCTGTCGGCCATAACCTATGCACAGCATGTGGCTCATTGCTTTGAATACGGCAAAGGAGTACAGCTCTGACCAGGTATCGTTCTGTGGAGAGAGAGAAAAAGGGAGAGAAGCAAACAGTTAAAGACATCAAGGTTACATCAAAAAGGCATGTTGTGAGGGGGAGTGTGGGAGCCAGAAAAAAAAAGCTTTGTGTACAGTCATGGAACTCCAGGGATGGAGCATTTAAAGGAAAGAGAGAGAAGTGGAAATGACATCATGGGAATCCTTGGAGGCCTAATCAATAAAGCAAAGCAAAGAAGAGACGGTTAGGAAATAATTTCCACAGAGAGAAATGATAATGAGGGATCATTAAATATGCCCTTTCAGAGCTGTGTGAGTAGGAATCTTCTGCAGGACGTGACAGCCAGCGGCCACCAGGCTGCTTGTGTTCAGATGACAGGGGAAAACCTCAGGTTCCAAGTTGCAAAAGCATCAAGGGGCATTAGTCATGTTGTCCAGTCACTTTAAGAACATATGACGCTCAGTGTAATTTGCAAAATGTAAAAAGTGGCTCTGGGTTATTGCACTGTAGTGTTATGCCAAAACTCGTCACAAAATAGAGGGGTGAATGAGCAATACGAACAAGCTGTTCTTCAGATTCAGTGATCTGGTAGGCCTACTTTTTGTCCACCGGCTTCCTTTGTTTCCCTTTTTTCTTGCAATATGTCTGTGACAGTGGTGACCCCGCCATGAAGAGACGACAGGGACAGACAGACGATGGTTTAACTAGAATCCTGTTAAATGAAACTGTATTATTAAAGCAGAGCTCCTGTCCTTGTAAAACGGAAGTTAAAAACAGCCTCCTGAAAAACTCCAAGAGCCCGGCTTCAAGGGCAAAAAAAACATTCTCTATCATGCACACGCAAGCACACACACACACACACACACAGCACTGCATTCAGCAAAGGCAATCATCTATATCCTCTCTTATAACTTGCAGAGGTGCATTAGCAGTCTATTAGTGCATTAGTGCATGCACCATCACATTATAAAACACTCAAATAACTAAACTGCCCCTGCCACCGTCCCGGTCTCTCCACATATCTACAAAATGTCAGGTTTTCATGAGCTAACAAAAGTTGCTTCATCATTTTTGAAACTAATTATGAGGATATTTTACAACTTGGGCTCTGGAAAATTGGCGTTTTCTTTTTACTTGATCTACATTTTGATGATATATTGATTAAATGATGAATACATCAATAAAAGAGACCAAAAATGTATTGGTCACTTATTGAATGAATCATTAGTAGCAACCCTAAAGACGTGAGCTATAGAGCAAATTGACATTAATACATATATATACAGGACAGGTGTCTTATGTGCAAAGATCTGTTCTCATCTGAGTAACATTAAAGGGCCACACAGTGATAGATGAGCTTCTCCATCATGAGCAGAGAGAAAATGAAGACTCCAAAAATAAGTACAGCTCCACCAAGTGGGCTGAGGCTAAATAGTGTATGTGAAAACAGAAAGAGATACAGTGGAGTGAAACAGATTAAATTATAGATGAATGATGAGCAAGTTGGTTCTGAAATAGCACAAGAAAGAGAGAGGGAGGGAGACTCGTAAGTCTCAACAGCCCTCCCCGGAGATTTCGGTTTGGGAACTATCCGTTGCTTTGTTGGTAATCACCGTCTCCATTAGCTGCAGATAGTCTGTTTGAAGTTGGCTGATAGCGCAAAGGGCTTTAAATTTATCTTCCAGTGTCCTAAAATGCCCCATTGAATCTGCTGCCTGATCTAGCTCACATAAACTGTATACCGAACCTTAGATTTCACCTGCTACACAGAAGGACCAGATGTCAGTCACATGCTTCCCAGAAGGGACTAAATGTACCAGCGTTTGGTTGAAGGTGTGTGCTAATTTCAATAAAGAAGACTGATCTGGGATCTGTGAGGCTGTAATGTTCATTGGAAAGAAAAAACAAATGCTAGAAAAATGAATTCTTCATCTTTAGCAGATGTAATTGAAGGAAATTTGATAATTGGACAGAGGGTGTTATCCCAAAAAATAAAGGTTTTTGGTAACATACATACATCAGAAAGGTTCATCGAAGGTTTATCATGAGAATTAAAGTGTTAAGATATTTGTGTTCAAAGTTCACAAAGAGAGAATAGTGTTTTCATCCCTTTTTTCCAGTATTACCAACTTAGTTTAGCGTGTTAGCATGCTGGGAGGAGGCCTCGGGGAAGACCCAGGACTAGGTGGAGAGATTATATCTCCAGGGAACGCCTCAGGACCCCCCCCCCCCCCCCCCCCCCCCCCCCCCCCCCAGTCGGAGCTGGTTGATGTGGCTTGGAAAAGGGACGTTTGGGGTCCCCTGCTGGAGCTGCTGCCCCCGCCACCCGATACCAGATAAGTGCATGGATGGATGGATTGATGGATGGCGTGCTAACATTTGCTGTGAAGCATAAAGGACAGCTGATGAGAGTGTCTGGCTGGGAACATCTGGTCCAAATTGTATGCCAAGACATTTCACTTCAACTAACCAACAAATATTTATATCATGGTGGCATTAGAAGAAAGGTAAGATAGGCACCAAAATCATTAGGACTAATCCTCTGGGGAACAAAGAATATCTGTGCGAATCCATCCGATACTTTGAGTTTTTTTAGACTAACCCAAAGTGTTGAACCAACCCAAAGACATTCCTAGAGCAAAAAATGACAAAAAGCACACCCAAAGACCTACAGAAAAAAGGAGAACTTTTTCCCTGTTACCAACTTCATCAGGGAAGAGGCAGATAATGGAAAATCGAGTGGCATCAGATTGGATGACCAATCGCTACGTGTGTCCCACAGCCGATAAGCTGGACAAATATCTAAAGATAATTGACACACATGTAACTAAGCCTCTGCCCTGGTCCTGTCACCCACCCACCAAATAGTTTACAAAGGCTTCTCTGAGATTATTGTACAGTCAGCTCTGTGTCCTGCTTCCTCTCTCTAAGTCTCGCTGTCTCTTTCTTCCTTTGTGGCAGGGCTTTGGTCCGGACTCAAGACCGTTTTTCTATGGTCTTGGACTTGTCTCGGACTTGCTAGTATTTGGAATCGGACTTGTCTCGGTCTCGGCCACTGGTCTCGCCAAATATAGCTTTTGGTCTCAACCGAGTCCAGGTGTCTTTATTATGTTGATAATAATATTGGAGGGAAAGTGAAACCCACATGTATTGTCTTGATACTGTCATGCATAAGACCTTTTTTCTGTCTTGGACTTGGTCTTGACTCGGAATCAAACCTTTTTGGACTTGGTCTTTTCTTGGACTCGATTAGTCCTGGTCTTGCACTTGTCTTGGACTCGACAAAGGTGGTCTTGACTACAGCCCTGCTTTTTGGCAATTTAAACTTGTATTCATGATTCTTATGGTTCATACATTTTGGGTAGTAGGCTTATTAGCTTTGTTGCCAACATGAGAGATACCTCATGTCTGTGTGATAATTATGGAGCTGGATTTAGCCAGCTTGCTAAGCTTAGCAAGACTGGAAGCAGAAGGAGACAGCTTTCCTGTCTTGTTCCAGCACAATTTGCTGTTTCTACATTTCTGTTTGTGCACAGATTAAGCAAACAAGATGTAACTTGGTGGTTTTCTTTTAGGATCTGGACAGACGTAGGCTCACTGCTTCCCCCTGCTTCCAGTCTTTAAGCTAAGCTAACCATCCTCCAGCTCTAACATAGTATCTAATGTAGGCTACATGAGAGTGGTATAGATGGTACTCCTTTAACACGTGCATGTGCAGATAACACTATTCAGTATTCCTAAGTATAACAAACTACTTACAAGCATCACTACAAGACATTTTTTTTTTTTTTATTAGATTCTTTTTTGTGGCTTTTTCCCTTTATTGTGTAGAGACAGTGGATAGACATGAAAGGGGGAGAGAGATGGGGGATGACACGCAGCAGGGCCGCCGCAGGACCCAGCCAACATACGCCGCACGCCCCCTATGGGTGTGTCAGAGGCCACCCCGACTATGAGACATTTTAGTTAATACAGTAATTCTACTTCTAAAGAAACCACTCCAGACATTTTAGTTAAAAAAAAAAGAATGGTCAAAATCATTGACATGGGGCGCACGGGTGACTCAGTTGGTAGAGCGGGTGCCCATATGTAGAGGTTTACTCCTCGACTCAGCAGGCCCAGGTTTGACTCCACCCTGCTGCCCTTTGCTGGGTGTCATTCCCCCCTCTCTTGCCCCTTGCATGTCTTCAGCTGTCGTGTGAAAATAAAGGCTAAAAATGCCCCAAAAATCTTTAACATGTGCATGATGCATCAGAGACAGACTTTTAGCCTCTAGTATCATGCTTCAAAAACGTAGGCTCCTACATTTCCCACAATGCAACTTAATAATTTAAATGCTTGGTAAATGCCCATGTCTTTCAAACTCCATGACCCCGGTTTGTGGACCTACATGTGTAAAATCTGTGAAGGCCACCTGAGATTTGTTTGTTGATGTTGCTACATATTTCCTCCGTTACATGTTTCCTTAGTCTGGGAATATTGCTTGTCTGTCAAAGCACTTCGTAAACTTTTTTAACCCTTGTGTTGTCTTCCCGTCAAAAATTAAAGTTACCACTTTAGTTGACGCTTTTTAATCGATGTTTTTAACTTTTTCTCACGTTTTTGTCCCTTTTTTTAACACTTTTTTTCATTTTTGTCACTTTCTTTGACATTTAACACTATGTAACCCTAACTTATTAACTTTAGTTTTAAAGTTATTTTTGGACTTTATTGTCAATAAACCTCATTTATAGGAAATTATACCTAATGTTTGAGTTAGAAAAGCAGAAATTAGGAATAATTTAGACTAAAATTAAAGGAATGGATGTTGATGGATGATCACAGACTGGAATATGTCAACTTTTACTCAATACTATTTCAAAAGGACTTCAATTATTTCTCCATATGCTATAACATGGAATAGGACAGCACAAAGTTGATGAAAGTAGAGATGTGTACTTGCCAAAGAGCGTTAACATGAGGGTTAAGGTGGTATACATAAAGAACCAAAACACCGGAGTTCCTCTGGGACGGAGATAATCACATCTGTTTTCTCCTCGCCCAGGAAACATACACCAGCTTATTTCCAGTCCATTTATAGAGGTGAGACAGCAGCTTTCACTTTTCCTGTTGATATGCAGTTATAGGCCTAGTGAGTGGTTTAAATCAAATTTGCAACGTCCAGCAGCAGACCTTAGTCAAACTAGTGCGGTGAGTAAATTAAGTGATTTAACCCTATACGTAGTAATCACTTATCTTCTCTCAGGGAGCAGACCACGGCAATGCCCCCTCTGCTGATGGCAGTGGGGGTAATAAGAAAGAGATGTCTCTCTGATGTGGATAAAGGATGGGTACACTTACAGTTGTGATTACAGAGTTGAAACTAGCGCTGCTGTCGCTATTATTGCCCCAGTTGCCGAACCACAATCTACCATGCAGAATAACTACGTAGCTAACTAGGCTGCTTAAAGCTAATTCTAAATATAAACTTAACTAAGGGATGGATGGTTTTTGGGGTGCACTGTACAAACAATCTATATGTTCCCTGAGGTATTACAAGTTTGACTGACTCTAATTACCAGTTGCTGGATGTCATCCAGAGTTGTTTTGTAAGTTTTCTTAATGCCCTCCATGGGTCCTGCCTCTGGCCCCCACACGACCAGTGCCACTGTAGGGTGCAAGGCATGATGGATGGCCTGGCTGCAACACAATGGCTAATGTTACAAGTTGTCAGCCACTCAGTGGGCGGGTGGTCTCAGGTGGCTGGATGCAGCCTGTGCAATGCCAGAGTGGCCCTTTAGTTTGACAGGGAGAGTCTGTGGAGGCTGACTGGCTTTGATTTTACAGAGAGACAGAGCGATAGTGGAGCCAGTGGTCTGTCAGCCCCAAACTCCATCATCCTGGACTTCAAACTCGCCGCTGCACACAGCACAAGGTCTTGTAAGTCATGTAAGTTTATGAAAGCAGAACTATACTAACTATCTGTCCTAACTAAAGTTGGTGTGCTTGCAGTGCTTCATTACGGTGGCCGAGACTTTTCAACACAAATACAAAAGCTACAATACTAACACAACAGCTACAACACAAACACAAAAGTAACAATACTAACACAAAAGCTACAATACAAACACAAAAGCTACAATACAAACACAAAAGCTACAACACAAACAGAAGCTACAACACAAACACAAAAGCTACATAACACACACAAAAGCTACAACACAAATGCAAAAGCTACATAACACACACAAAAGCTACAACACAAATGCAAAAGCTACAAAACACACACAAAAGCTACAAAACACACACAAAAGGTACAAAACTAACCCAACTTTTTTATTATATTAGTATAAGAATGTATCTTAAATGTTGTCTTTTTTATCATAGTATAAGAAGAAGTATGTATCTTAAATGTTTTTTTTTTAAATTATATTAGTATAAGAAGAAGTTTGTATCTTAAATGTTTTTTATTAAATGAGTAGAAGTAGAAATATTTATCTTATATGTTGTATTTTTTAGTACATTAGTATAAGTACTGTATAAGTATGTGTCTTAAATGTTGTCTTTTTTATTATATTACATATTAAACTTCAATAATGTAAATCTACTTTCTGTACTGACTTTACAGATGAGTGATATATAAATCGTAGATGCCTGACAGTGATAATTTTGATTAAATATCACATGAAAGCTCCATTTATTAAACCCAAAATATCCCACCTTATTAATACTGGGAGCCTAAACCTGCAGTAAGTCCGATTGTGACACGTTAAACAAAGACGACTTGCTTCCCTTTCACCAACATGAAAGAGTGGACATCCATTCTCATCGCCTCATTAACTTGTTAACAGCAATAAGCACCACTTATGTCATCGTACATTCCTCCAATCTGAAACTTACAAGATGTCATGGTAGGCCCTGACAATGTCTGGGAGGGGGACCCAGTCTGTTCAAAACCCCATTTGGACCTGTGCCTCATGTCTGGGTTAATGTGGTCTTCCTTCACTCATTAAAAAGCTCACAGACAGGACCAATAAACAACCACCTTTTATCTCTCTGAGAGAGACATGGTAACAAAGAGCCCAGCTGCCAGGCCATTTCCCGCCCATCCCTCTGTTTTCTCCTTTTATCTTTCCTGTCATCACCCCACCGTGATGAAGAGGAGGCACGGGGGAACATACAGTAGAGGTGTGCTTAAATCTTTTCTTTTTCACAGCTCCAACATTGGTATCCTACCGTTGTTTTGTCTGGCAAATCGTCTAAATAATACTGCGGAGGGCATTGATAGGAGTAATTTGTGAATAATATGTTGGAGAGATATACTGATTTTTCCTCCTGAATCAGTAATAGCATAATTGCAGCAAACATGACTTAGAATAATATTGGTTCCCAGACTAGTGAGATGCAGTGTTTTTAAAATGGACCATCCAAATTACAGTGTATATATAGGCCTAGCTATCGCCGCTAACCCATTTTTAGCCTCGCTAGCAGCATAGCATGAGGGATGAAAATGTGGGTTCACTATGTTGGTTCTGACTTAATAAATAAATGAATGAATGAATGAATGAATGAATATCTGCAGGGATTCATTGCTAAGAAATTTAGGATTCATGGTCTCTAGAGGATTAAGAAAACTATCTAGTGCTAGGTCACACTTTAATTTGTCCAATATTTTATATTTTTTAAGTACCTGTAAAATAATGACTAGTGATATTTAGTGTCAAATAGGAAATCGAACGCCAATACAACAAACTAAGACTGTGAACGCGGTAGATATTATACATGCTAAACATCAGCATGTTAGCATTAACATTGTGAGCTAGTTAGCTTTACAGAGCTGCTAGTGCTCTTGAACCTCCAGAACCTACATTTATTATTGCTTACACTGTAAAAGGAAGACTTTTTCAAACAAAAAGGTTAAAAAAAAGCCTTTAAATGAAAGTAAAGCTCTTTCAAATGCAAAAGCTCACATAGATTGGAAGTTTACCACCCTCCCTACTGGAGCACTATGGTTCCTGTTTACGTAAAGACAAGAAAGAGCTAATCATGGCCAGAAAATATTGTTTGATATTCAGTCCAGAAAATGTGATGGCGGTCACAAACTTCAATCAATATTCTTTAACGACCGCTCCTTCCCAATCAACTCAGAATAAAAAATGCAAATCCAGTTCTGGGGTGATATGTGGAACTTGGTATGAGTAGACGTGATGCCCGGTCACATACCTCCATCTTGTTGAGGGACACCCAGCAGTCTGAGGGGAAGTCCTGCAGCATTGGAACCAGGAACTGTAGGCAGCCGTCCCAGTGACACAGCAGCAGCATCATACCAATCAGGTTAAAGATCCGCATCACTGCACTAGCCAGGTCATATGTCATATGGAAGATCTGGAGCGAGACAATAAGATAGGGAGGGGAGTTTAAACTGGGCGGAGATACAGAATATGTTGGATTTTGGGGTATGAAATCAAGAAATATGGCTTTCGTAATTTTGTCAAACGCACAAATTAATTTCTCAGCGGCAGGACTGACTTCCCACCCTGCTCCACAGTCTCCCGTGGATCATACCAAGTTTGATTAATGAGTAGGGGAGACAGGTTCCCGTCAGTTGCACATCAAACCCAGCAGGAGCAGGCAAGACATTTGTTACACAGAGACACATGACATCAATCAGAGGCTCCAACATGCACACAGAGTCCAGTCACAAACACAAAGACACTCACGCAAGCCTGCGGGCCCACTGTTACACTGACACCGACTGACATGCCAACACGTACACATGCACACATTCAAACACACAGAGTGATGGACAGGGACCATCATGACCCTTAACAACTGATAGTCTGTCGTCTCACACATCAATCCTTCTGACAATCATCTATCACCCAACTGACTTCAAGAAACCACCCTTTGTTGGTGCTTAATAGCTAAACTTCATATCACAATAACTTTTATATGGTTTAAATATGTTGAAATGGCAAAACGTTTCATAGTAAGACGTGTAGAAAGGTCTGAGAAATGGGTCGCTTCTTACTCGGTGCAGCTGAGGAAGAAGTGATACTCTGTGATGGGAGCGATGAGGAATGGACTGGCCATGAATCACATGGGCTGATCTTTCTAAATGCTGCTTTAACCTTTACAGGGTTTTCACTGTCAGTTATTAACAATCAGCAACTGACAAATAGAGTCATTGGTCATATCATGAAACGAGAAAAACTGTAGCGGACACAGCTGACAGCTCCAAGAAAGTTACACGAACTACAAGAAGCTTCTTGGATTTTCAAAATAAAATAAGTACATTATAAAATAAATTATGACGGATAATGTCAAACCGACTGGGCTGTTGAAACTGGTTATTTCCTGTGTCAGCGCCTCACTCTCCACCACATCTCTGGTCTTATTCTCCATGCATGCCAAGTATCACTTCCCATCATGCACCACTGTGTCTGTGTGTGTGTGTGTGTATGTGTGTGTGCATCACATCATATCTTAGGAAATCCAATTATCCAAAGGTCAAGTTAGCAGTCGAGCCCCACTGCGCTGCTCACCACTGCAAAGTGCACCAGGCTGCCTATTCTAGCATAAGCAAAAAGTCAAGGCATCTCGTAACATTGTTGGACCTCGTCTCCCAGGCATCTTTTCTTCATTTGAGAAAGAAGTCCGATGGAGTGGTTGTAGCAGGGCCCGGACAAAGTGCAACCCTCACAGAGCAGATAAAAGCTGAGTGGCCAGGAAGGGCAGGACTGGGCCATTAGGTTCAGTCCACTAGACTAGGGCTGAGCAATTAATCAAATTTTAATCACGATTACGTCTCCAGACAATATAAAAAAAAAAACTGTATGTAACTGAGATAAACAATTTTTTCGCATCACATTTTGCAAATAAATCCTCCCGTTTTGCAAGTAAATTCCTTTTTTGCCTTGCGTTCTGAAGATGTGTTCTGGAGAGAAAGACGGGGAAAAGTATTAAAGGAAATATCACAGTTCAGGGTGTTTCCATTGTTGAATAGTGTAACTATTTCAATTTGTCTTTTAAGTTGAATACATGCAACATTTTTACAAAAGTCATTGAGAAATCATTCAATCAACACTCAAGTGACCAAAATAACTGGGCCTATGAATTTTTCCATAATCGAGCAGCCCTGGCGGGACTACCTAGCACCAGCATGTCTACACAGCACCCATCTTCAAATTCCAGCTTACCTCACCTCTCCAATCCCTTTAAATGACCAATTAGTAACATATATAATCACAGTCAACAGCCCCTTAGTGCTGAATATTATCATCACCCTCTACCCCACCTGCTCTTCCTCTGGCACCTTAATTGATTAACTGTGTTTTCCTTGGTAATAGGCTGCTTATTAGACCGCCTGATGCCGCCTGTGGGACTTCCAGGTCAGACAGGGAGACAGGGGGGTGGGGGCTTGTGTGACAATAACAGTAATTAGAATGCAAACTCAGACATCCTGCTGACATGAAACATTTCTCACCAGGTGGCAGGTGAGAACATTAATATCTAGCCTCCAGGCAGGGGAAAGCGGGCCGCTCGGAGCAAACTTAAAGGCAGATTGCTGGTTTAGTCACGAGCCAACATCAGCGTATTGGAGGCAAAGCAATGACCCCTTAATCACAGACTAAATTGGGTATTCCTTCCTTTGTGGCTCAGAGTTGTGTGATAAGAGTTAATGTAATATTTACTGAGGGACAGTCATGAAACGTATGCTCTTACCTCTTCCCATTGGTGAATGTAGCGTATTAATCTGGAGAGCCTCAGCAGCCTCAGAAGACTAAGAATCTTGGTAAAGCGGACAATCCGCAGGGCCCGAGCAGTCTTGTACACCTCCGAATCGATCCCTTTCTCCACTATGAGGAATATGTAATCCACTGGGATGGAGGAGACAAAGTCCACAATGAACCAAGTTTTTAAGTACTTTTTCTTAATGGTTTTAGGGTCCAAAATGATGTCTGAGTTGTCCTCAATGATGATTCCAGTGCGAAAGTTGAGCACCAGGTCCATGAGGAAGAAGGTGTCGGAGACCACGTTGAAGATGATCCAGGGCGTCGTGGTCTCCTCCTTAAAGAAGGTGATGCCCACGGGGATGATGATCAGGTTGCCCACCATAAACATTAGCATTGTGAAATCCCAGTAGAACCTAGCAGGTGTGTGTGTGTGTGTGGGGGGGGGAGAGACAAAGATAGAGTTAGTCAAAAGGGAGATGCAGTGGAAAGCACAAGAGACTTCCTAACCCAAGATGGCAAAGTATATCCGTTGTCTGCCCCAACATGCAGAAAGTAGTTAGATGCTTTCTTTTTGCAAGGTTCACATGCTGTATTATTTCTCCATGCATTCCATATTCTTATAATGCATAAACAAAATTAATCTTATGGTTGTCTCTGCTAACGGCTGATGATTCATGGTTCATTTTCTTGAACTAGGTTAGGTTTTCTAATCTATGACTGACCGAAGTGAAGGTGCATTTTCAAGGTTTAAATGATGGAAGCAACTTTCAATCCCTTCTGTCTCTCAACTTGCCTACTTGCACACGTCAAACACTTAGTTTGAATAATGTAGAGTAGATAACACAAAAGGCCAGTGCATTAAAAGTACCAGCATGACCCCCTAAAAACTGTGAAATGGTTCAGTGTGGAATGATGGATCCCTACTCGCACTACATGGGCGCCAGCTTGACTACAAAGCGGAAAGGGGAGGGAGCAGGGACCAGGGACCAGGGACCAGGGACCAGGGACCAGGGACCAGAGACCAGGCAAAGTTTTTTAAAGTTTGAATGGCGGCATAGTCAACCGAGACAGCTTGAGCAGCGACGACTCAATCGTATAAATGTAAGTAACAGTGGTGATACGAAACATTTCACTGTGATTCTGTGAAGTAAAGGCACGCGCAGAATTCTTTTTTCGTACACAAAAGTCGGCATACATTTTTGGCGCGTTGGAAAAATCGCGTTCACATGTGAGTTCATGTGTTTTAACTTAAGTGTTCCTTTTGAGACAATACTAACCATTGAAAGTGGGCACTACGGCAGTAAGTGGTCAGAGCACAGTATGCGGAATGAGACACAGCCAATGATAAGATAATTGCAAAATATTTACCAATTTAACATCTTTTTTCATTTCCTTTCAAACTTATTATGTCTTTTATGTTTTCAAGAATGTTTTGGCATGTGTTATATATTACATAGTATCAATCATAGTCTTATTTATGTTTGAGGCAAGGGCGTAGGACTGGGGGGAAAAGGGGACTGAGTACCCAGGGCCATCATGTGAGGTGGGCCAATGCTAAAATTATTAGCTGTGGATGTGGGGAGGGGCCCATTGACAATGCCTTTCTACAGGGGCCAGGATGTGGTGCTACGCCCCTGGTTTGTGGTAAATTAGACCTTTTGCAAACAAACTATTGTGAAAAAACCTCTGCATAGAAAGTCATCATAGATATTGAGCATATTCATTGTTTTACAGCCAGGGTCTTTGAGAAGCCAAACAAAAGTAGGTAGAATTAGGTTCATACTCAAGTCTCATACAATTAGGAAAAGCCCTCTAATATTAAACCTGTAAAACATGTTAAGTAGCCTCTGTTTCTTGAGCTGATAAAGGGAGCCAGGGTCTCCAGGACCCTATTGGTTTCATTTATCACGCTGCGTTTGCAACTCTTTTCGACCTTGCAGTACACATGAATACCAACAAGGCTCGTGTCTTGCTATTTACTGCCAGTGGTGATGTGGCAGTTCATTGAATGGGACAGCGTGGAAAAGTAGTGATGCTAGAGCCCGTCAGAGGAAGCTGTGCAGGACAGGTGCAGCGCTGAGTCATTACTAGTGACTTATGCAACAAGCTCTGACTCCTAACAATAACCGCCCTTATGATCATGTTTAAACTTTGCTGCTTTAACTTTGCATTCATTAGCATAAGAATTACCAAAGGGGGGGAGCTATGGGATTGCATGGTAAAGAAAGGCATGCAAAGCATGTGTCAATGAACACATGTCTCAAGTTAAGTAGTCTACTGACTCGGCGTTATGTGATACAAATGGGCCAAATTTGAATTTTACTGTGAGAGGGAGGGGGGGGGGGGGGTGAAGGTAGCGCGAGACGACTCCAAATTAGACGGGAGCTGTCCACTCCTTGTGGTGCTGAAACCAAGCAGCCCAGCCGAAGAAACCTTGCTGATTGTCTGACCCAAATGCAATTCAGACACTGATACATGTCGAGAATTAAAAAAATAAAAATGTACGGGATAATTGCTCAAGCCCGCGTAACGAGGATCCCTATTGGGTCGTGGGTGTCTCTAAATATTCGCGTGGCAAAATAGCTGCTGGATGTCCACTTATTGGTGTGTCAGCGGTGATAAACAGAGCGCATCCGTCAATAAAACGCAGGATCCGGGGAGTTGCACAGGCCGATGTGTCTCCAGTGAGCATGCTTGAGCTTTTCGCACACTTGGCTCAAGGTGACATTCCATTACACACATACACACACACGGGCATAGCCTACATCCTGTCAGCATGGCTCTTGTCGCAGGACATAGCTTCCAGCCAATATTGAGCAGATCTTTGAAAAAGAATGGCATTTTAAATAAGCCCGATTAGTGCCTGAGAGCTGTCCTCTTTGTCAAATGTCAGCGTACTGCAACGAAAAGTCGAGATGTGTTAGCAGGCCGAGCTTGTTGAGCATCCCAGACATGCTACTGAACATGCAGACTTGAATAGGATTTGTTTACAACCTTGAAAGGACACTCTCGGCGTGAGTCCATTTGCCTGACAACAGGTTGTTTGGGGGGTTAACGGCAGCACGTTGCACTGCATCGATTCCAACAGATTCAAATCATAAGAGATGAAACGATAAATCAGCAGCCTGTAGCCTTGAACAATACCCATGCATGCGTCCCCATGGAGTCACGGTGGTTACTCACTATAGAGTAAGTTGTAGATGACAAAGAGGACCCATATGGGCCCCCCATGACTTTCAACGTGCAACCAGAAGCCCCGGCTCTTACCTGAAATCGCTGTAAGGGTGGATAATCCAATTTCCAGCTGATTTGACCCTCTCCTGCTCTCTCTCAACTGCTTTTTGACTACCATACATGCGTAAGGAGAATTTGTTAACTCCGGGCTGAAGCATATTGCTAAACTGCCGCTGCATGAAGGTGGTTTGGCTTCCCCGAGGCTCCGCGTCCTCGGCCGGCACAATTGGCGGTCCATCCTCCGACTTCAGGAAAGTGACAGAGTTCCTGGGCTGCTGGGTCTGAGTCTGAGTCGGGCCGTGCAGCGAGGACGAGGCTTTCCGGCTCGGTGCGTTAGAGAAGGACACCCTGGAGTCTTTTTTCTCGGGGACACCGCTTGACACGGGGGTAGTGCCGGGGTTTGCGCTCTCTCCTCCGTGCCCTCCGGACATGGACCCACCTGGTGTGATCGAGCCGTCCATGCTGGCCGTGGTCGAGTTACGGGCTCCTCGCTTGGCGCTCCCTCCGTCCTCGGCCCTCCCCGACCCTCCTGTCTGCTTCTCCTGCTTGGAGATGATTGAGCGCAGGCTCCCGGTACCCGAGTCCCTCCTGCATTCTCCGTTTTTGTTGCATTTCATGCTGGAAATTGGAGCGACGCTTTTGCGACCATCACCCGCTGTCGCGTTTAAAACCTCTACCGCGACCGCCGATCCCGACGCCTCCGCCCCAGATGCTCTGCTGGTCTCGCCGCGCTGGGCAGCATCGCCCGGACAGGGTGTCTGGGTCTCGGTAGGTCTGGAGGCAGCAGTGGGCCGTGGAGCGGCAGGAGCGTCCTCTGTGTGCGTGTGGCAGGGCTCCTTGCTTGAGTTTCTCCTGGAACCCGAGGACGCGGCTCCCCCTCCTGGCGTAAAGTTCTTCATCCTGATACTGCCGCCGCCTCCTCCTCCTCCACCTCCGCCGCTGCCGCTCCCACCGGCTCGGCGCAACCGCGGATGCTGAAACTTGGACTCCTCTTCTCCGTCCTCCGTCTCGTCCATCACGACGTTGCTGGCCGCACCGGGCTGCTTACCGCTCGGCGCGCCGGAGGAACCGGACTCCAGACAGTTCTGGGTGCTGTTCCTCCTTGTGCATTTGGACGCGGCAGCCTTCGGTGCGCCGATATGGCTGCATCCGCCGCCGCCCACCGCCTTCTTTTTCATGGTGGCAGCAGACGCCGGTGAAACCTCATTCCGGTCCATGACATTGAGCATATCAAATGTTGGCTCCAATTATCTCTGGAGAAAACCAATCAGAGACAGAGGGGAGATGGAGAGAGAGAAGGGAGAGAGAAAGGAGAGGGGGACAGAGGGAGCGGTGGACGTGACTTCTTTGCAAACTGCGCTTTTACTTTCACTAGTCATGGTGTCAAAGACGCTCAAGAACCTAATTGAACCCTACATCTTTACATTGAATGGGCTCATGCTGCTGCTACCTCAACTCGAGCTGCACGTGCAGATGAGGCCTCGCACTCATGACCTAAAGCTAGAATTGCCTCTTTGCAAATTATCACACCAAATAGGTGCTTAACATGTCGCGACATCAAAAGTTGAATCACCACGTGTTAATGAAATCTTATATGATGTCATATGTTTTAGAAGGTGCTTTCAATGACAAGCTCCCAGAACTGGTTTATGACCATAGTTGGTGTTTAGCGCGGCCTAGGGGCCACACACGGGTGGCACAGGAGGCAGAAGACACATGTTATGTGACTGACACAGCTCTGTGGTCAGAATGGAACAGAACCTGTCGTCTCAAAGATCCTTTTGTGTGCTTGTGGCTGGTTCCAAGCCTCTCTGGCAACACAATTTACCTAAGTCAGGTCTTGTTAGTTTAGAGGATCAGATCACAGTCTAAAGGTTTATGTGCAACCATGTGGACTGGTGCTTAGGTTATTTTCTAAAAGTGTGAGTGTAAAAAAACAGCAAAGGAGCACTTCTTCCTTAAAATACAGGGGGGCATACGTATACACAACCCAATGTTAAATTCCCATAGAGACAGGCACATTTTTATTTTTAAAGACCAGTTATTTCATGGATCAGAATACTATGCATCCTAAAAAAGTTCCCTTGGCTTTTCAACATTTTATTGTTCTTTTTTAACACAATTTTTGACGTTTTTGTCAATTTTATTCACATTTTCCTGTTACTTGTTTAACCACCTAACTAGCACTAGTTTTACAGTACTTTTTGGAATTCATGATCAATAACCCTCATTTACATAGAATTATACCTAATATTTAAGTTAAAAACGCAGAAATTTTGAATTATTTTGACTAATAGTTAAGATCAGAGAAACGTACAGATGTGTTTCGTCAGGAAGGAAAGTGATCAACTGGATTTGCAAAGAGCTTTGAATGGAATCCAATCCATTTTTTGTGGTAATTTGGTTAAAAAGATACCGATATTTCAGATATAGACATTTTTTAAAGGGGTCCGATTTGACCCGAGGACAACAGAAGGGTTAAACTGCATAGTAGGAGCATAAAAGCGGCTGCTTTGGCCATGTTATTTGAGTGCTTTGTTACTTGAGAAGTGGTTAGCCTATATTTTCTTTAGTTCTTTTAGTCACGTATGTAATGTGTCGGAGCAGCAGACTCAAGGACTCCTTTGTCCCTCATGCCATCGGACTGTAAAACCCCTCAATCGGGGGAGAAGGAAATAGAGCAGAGAGGACAATATTCATATACATATCCACTCACACACACACACACACACACACACACACACACAAACCTTGACTTACTCACTCACTTTACCACTTGACTCAACACTGACATTTTTGACCCGATAAATTATGAAATTAAGAAATTAAGTCTTTTAATGTCTTTTTATAGCCAAAGGTCCTTATTATTATTATAACTGTTATTATTGTTATCTTTATACTGTCTTCTAGACTGTATTCTTGTTAAAACTGATGCTGGAAATTTGAATTTCTTTGCGGGAGTCACCCCAAAAGGATTAATAATGAGAAGTCTAAGTCTTGGTGTTACACACAAATGCTCACACAGGTGTGCTTAATAATAGCCCAATAATTGGAGCCAATCAGTGAATTTACCCATCATCCCTGTTTTTTTTTTAAAAGTTTTTTTACTTCCTACACATTTCTTACCTTTTGACACCAGCCATAAGCGTCATCACTCTCTCCCCCTCCTCTCATCTTTCCCTTTGTCTCCCTCTCTCTGTCATCCTCCCTCCACTTTATTATACACAATGCCGCAGCTGCACCAAGGTTCACTCTACTCCCGGTGAGGTGATGCAGCAGTGTGACACTCTCAAACAGTCTATGACAAATGACAGGGACCGAAAAGACAAAGAGATTCAGTGAAATGGAAATAACCATAAAAGAAGTATTCAATTCCAGACAAGTACACAGAAGTTAAACAGGGTTTAGCAATTTCTCAAAATAAGGAGTGTTAACCCATATAGGGAAGATTGTGGTGCTCTTGTTGGTGTGGAGACAACTACACAAAAATGTCCTGAGCTAGTAAAAACCAATGAGAGTAAATTAGGCATTTCTTTCACAGAGTGTTACAACCAAGCAGTTCTCAACCAAATCATCTGTTATCTCAAGGTTCTGTAAAATAAGCCATTTAGACCAACCTTACAGCTTTTATGTGTCTGCAGTTGCTTGCTTAAGGACTATTAGGATTAGGAATTGAATTAGTTTTGCATATTTTTTTAAACATGAAAACCTCTGGGGTTAATTAATGCATTAATTGTTTCCGGACTTGCTGCTAATGTCTCACAAATCTGATTGGCATGCTGCCTAGTTCTGTCGAGGCACTTGAAGACTTTTCAGCTTGAGACTTTGTGCATTTAAAAAGTATTAAGTATTCATTTTTTTTCAGTGTCTCTGAAATGTTCTTGTATCCATCCCGACTTTGTGCTTTTCAGTTACTAGTGCTCCTTTGTCTTCAGGGTGAACGTTTTGCCTCAATTCTGATCCCCAAAAGTTCCAGACACAAGTGTATTTATACTACAATCCATTGAAACCTCGTGGCTAACTTGACTCAGGTGGTCTCTATTAATTGAATTACGTGACTCTTAAAACCAAAAGACCCTTTTCACAGTCAAAGCAGGGTAAGTACAGGTGTAATGAATAACAATAGTGATGGTTCCATTCCAAGAAGCGTCCCAGTAGAGCTCTGGAAAATGGAATGCAGCCGTCATTAATGTTATCAATAGATAGATAGATAGATATTTATTTATTGATCCCAAAAAAATGATCCCAAAAAAATTGATCCCAAAAAAATGTTGTTCTTCAAAATGTCTGCTGTGAAAAGGGTCTATTGGTTTGCAGCAGTGGTGATTTAAGTGTGTACTTTAAAAAGAGGTGAATGCAGTTTAGTTGTAGACAGCTCCTTATACTTCATTGTATTTTTTCTGTTGCTCAGTGTCCAAAACGCCACATTAAATCTACTTTGATTACATGTTGTAAGGCAGTTAGCCCAATTAACATCACCTCACGAAACCTCCGCTCCTCCATCTCCACCTACCGCCTGCTCCAACCTAGGACTAAACTTTCTACTATGGGAGACAAGGCCTTCCAGGCAGTCGCCCCACAGCTCTGGAACACCCTCCCAGAGACCCTAAGAGCCCCACAAACTGTGGAGATTTTTAAGAAGAGCCTAAAGACACTCTTACTTCAAAAGGCCTTTTAAAAAGTCATTGTTTTAATTGTAGTATATGGTGTTTTATTATTGCTTGTTGATTTTATTATATTCTGGAAAATGTGTTTAACTCCCTACAAATGTAGCACTTTGAGATTTCTTTTTGAAATGTAAAGGGCATTATAAATTAAATGTATTATTATTATTATTATTATTATAGTTAAACATCAAAAACTTCCACTTTTGTTATTGGGAATAAGGTCAAATTTGGGACTTGGCAGGAAATAAATGCCAATGCTGTAAAAGAGGCTGTATTGTGATTGTTATTTTTAAATCACTTTACTGTGATTAGTAAAACATTTCAAGAACTTTTGACATATCACAAGGTCAATTTGTTGGTCAACACTTGTTCATGAGCTACTGACATTGAAGAAAAGATAGTCTGTTATAGAGGTTTTTAACTTTTATTGGTGTCCCTATTTTTAAAGGTTTGTCACTTTGACATTTTCAACACTACTTAACACTAACCTATTAACTTTTGTTTGTTATTTTTTTAATTAATGGTCAATAAACCTCATTTATAGGAAATTACACCTAATGTTTCAGTTAGAAAAGCAGAAATTACTGGCCAAAGAGTGTTGTGTGGAATCAGTAGTGTTATTTTGGGGAATTAAAAAGAACATTGATATAGGAAAACGGGTCAATTTGACCCAAGAACATCATGAGGGTTAAAAACAATGGGAGTTTGATTGATATTAAAGCATTAAATGTGTAAAATTAAATCTCCTAGAGCAACAGCACAAGTACAAAAACATTTTCCAAACTACTCATTATCATCAGAAACTACAAATTTGTTGGTTTTACCACTTTATTGTGACTGTACAAAAACCCAGTAAATAAAATAATAAACACTTGTTTTGTGCAACACATTTGGCCAGTTTTATAGAGGTAAAATGTTCCCATGCCTTTTATTTTTTTAATATATTTTTTCTTTTGCATTGCTCAATTTGTGTCTTGGGCAAGGGTTCAATAAATAAGTAGAGAATGTGTCCACTGTTGAACTGTGAGGATCTTTACCTTGTCAAGATGCACCAAATGTACTGGATCACGCTCTAATGAAGAGAGAATCTAATGAAAACAGAACACAAGTCATTAAAGAAAATGTGAAAAATCTGCTTTGTTTTGTTCAGTAGTTTACCTTAATTCACATTCTCAACATCGGACATAATTTTGTGCAAAATAAAAACAAAGTGCAAATAAATAAAAATCAGATGCATACACCCAGTTCTCTTCCCACAAGGTTTTAGTCTGACCCCCTAGCAGTGCCGTGGCCGACCGTTCAACATGAATTATCCATCTACACATCTATGGACTCTGCATCTCCACAGGCTATGTTTAAAAAAAAAAAAGGGCAGTCTATCTTTTTAATATAAAATGTGCCCAAGCCTCAAGGCAAAGACATGTCTCCATCAAAAAGCAGTCCACTCTGGCTTAAACTCTGCTCCGGTTCTGGTCACAATCCCACTTTTATTAATTTTCACAGCCTTTCTGGATCCTCCAACACAGCCCAGCCCCACCTTCTCAAATACTCGGCAACAATAGCAGCAGGAGCTGTACCCAGGGGGGGGGGAATGATAACTTAAAGTCTGCAGCAGGTTCAGAGTTTCTGCTCGACTCATGTCGTCCCCTAGAATTGAGACGGTTCGACTGGTTTCAGCTTGGAGCCGTTGGGTTTGACGTACGTTGTGGGGTTTGCAGCTGTGAGGTGACGGTGACGCTCTATGAGTTTCTGGCAGCATTCTCATTGCTAGGGGAGCTGGGGGAGGAAGAGGATGAGGACGAGGGAGAGAAGTTCATTCCTGATAACCCTGGTGGGTCTGTGGCCGTGTTCTGACCGCTAAGACTCTTCCTGCACACAGGACACGTGTCGTGCTGTGGGAAACAAGGACAAACGGGACTCGTGTAACCATTGAGTATTTTCAATACATTTAACATTTACATGACTGGTTTGTATAGAATCGTATCCAATTATGCGACAGATGTAAAACCAAAAGAGGAAATACGCCCTGCATCCCAGCGTGTTATTATAGTGTCTGTTAAGCTGAATCACAGGAATGATGCTCTATCATAGACCATAGAAATGTTTATTTACTTTCATAATGTTTGAAATGCTGCTTGCTATATTTAACTGCTGAGTAGATTGACTAAATCTACTCAGTTAAATGGGTTTATGCAAAAATATTAGTTCATTTTGAGTTTGAAAGAAATTAAAAGTAAGATACAAAATGGTAAAATGTTAAATTCTGTTAAATGCTAGAGCTTTACTTTGTAAGATTTATGAAATTGTCTTCTTTTTTCAATGTGTAATGTTTGCGTGGTTTAGGCATGTAAAAGCTTGTTTAAAATGTTCATTTTTGGTTCTGTCTTTAAAGGTTTACAACCTAATCTACCACTAATTGACAACTAATCTACTGGCAGACCAATCATCTGACAAAGCCAAATAAGAATAAAAGAGATTAAGTTGGAAATTTGAGTTGTACTTGTGTGCTTTGGAAACTGAACAAGCGGACGACTTGACAGTGTCTCAATAGGGTCTTATAGTTAAACAGTCAAATGTTTATTATCTTTTGAAAAGTACTTTGTCGACCTAAAATAGCACTTAAGAGGAGCACCAGAGGTACGCTACCGGTCAAAAGTTTGCTGGTTGCTGATAATGGGGAATGTAGATATTGCAATAAAGATCAGCCACCCCCTCAGATCAGCTGGGTTTCTGTCTATGATGGAGTAGTATGGACATTTGTGACCCCCAAACTTTTAACCGGTAGTGTATGTTTAAAATAAGGAGGCAAAGCGGCACTTTGTTTAACCCAAAGCATCGTTGCTTTTCTTTTGCCCCTATCGAAACTCGAGTTAACTGGAAGTGGCTGCTGTTTATTTGTGTTATTTTGCAGTTCACATGCTCACACCCAGCGCGTTAAGACTAGCTTCAAAAAGGTCTTCACAAAACACAATGGGTTATAATAAACACATTATTAGAGACAGATCTGGCTTTAAATCGCTAAACAGCTTGGTGTAGCTGGTACCAATAAAAAAAAAACATGATCAATGTCTGTCTCAATCTTGCCGATCTGTTTGGGACATCATTGATAGGTAGACGTACCTGTTCCAGCCACGGTACTATACAGTCATTGTGAAACAAGTGATTGCATGGCAGTTGCCTAACATTCTCCTGAACGCTGTAGTCTTCTTTGCACACAGGACACTCTAAAGCGGCACCTGCACAAACAGAAAATACCATATACATACATATATACACATATACATACCCACCCACACCCCCACACACCCACACCCACACCCAGCATTGATTTGGCTTACAGGCCTGTATACATCAGTCTGTTTTTTTATGTGTGGCAGTGGTGGCCTAAAGGTTAGAGAAGCTTGTGACCGGGAGGTCGTTGGTTGAATCCCCAGACAGGCAGGATAAAATCTGGGCGGGGAAAGTGAAAGAGCAGCTTGTCCCTCCGTCATTACCACCACTGAGATGCCCTTGAGCAAGGCGCTTAACTCCAACCGCTGCAGTGGAGCTGCTTAGTGGCCCGCAGATCAGACTGTGGTTGTACTGGGCAGCTTCCAGGTATGAATGTACAGTATAACTGTGTGAATGTGATCAGGGTGTTCCTGCAAAAGACAGGCTTACTCTCAGTGAACCTACCCTGAATAAATAGAGGTAAAAATATATATGTGTGGCATGCTATGAGGGTTGTATTGACACGTATGTCTGCAAGAAACCAGAACGAAGAGCAACACTAATCAAAAGGAGACCTTATCTGTTCTGACGGATAACTGCTTCTGGTGCAGAATGGGTGAGAGACAATGAGTGAGCAGCTGTAAGTGAGAGTAGAGACCTGGACTTACCCACATGTTCCTCTGTAATGGTAACGGTGGGTAAACTCTTTATTCTTTCTCTGTCTGCAGGAGGGGGACCTGTGTTTTCAAACTGGTTCAATAACTACGAGTAAAAAAAGAGCAGAATCCCAGATCATCTGCATGCCACTGTTCTGTATATTTTTACACATTTGTCTTAAAATGTAGAAAACACTTTTAGGACTTTGGATCCGTGAATCATTATGTTGCTATAAACAATCTATCTACCATGAATTATTATTCAGGACATTATAAATAGCACTATTCTTGGGGCTCTACTGAAAAGGTTCTTAGGACAATGTAGCCACCTAATTGATATGCAGTTTTATCTCCACTGTGTGTAAAAACCTTTCATACCTGTGTAATGATAGCATCAAGACCATTGGCACCCCAGGCGTAGTCCATTGGATTGGAATGTAGCATACCCCTGCAAGACAAGAAGGTAGTCAACAAAAATGATAACAATTTTACTTAGTGATATGAAAAAACATGCGTCCCGGTTTCTTATACTGACCATGGTCCCATCCCCATATTTGGCATGGCTGTAGGTGCTATGATTCCATTTACTAGCTGCTGGATAATTCTGTGTCCGGAAAAAAAAGAATCAAACTGAGATATTCAATGTGTCTTTTTATCTGAATTACACAAATGGAAAATATTGGGACATATTAGGGGTGTCACGATTCTATTTGATTTAAAGATTTTCTTTTCACAGTGGCAGCAATGCCACAATAAGAGCCATTAGGTGGCACAAGGGTACTTTACAACAACAGTTTTAGTTTCTCAAAATGACCGAGGTGCAATTGAAAGCACCATTAATTTGCCTACATGAACACACCATGAAGTCCCTTCTGCCCAAATGCTTTACCTACATTGTTTGTTTCCATAACTTAGTGTGGGGGAAGGCAAAACGCTGCTCGAGTCGTCCAAGGTGGGGGTGGAGAAAGAAAAAAATACTGGGGGTAATGGCCGATCATTGAAATCATGTGACACCCCTAGTACATACTAATAGTTTTATGGTCATAACAATATATTAATACTCAACATAAATGCCAATGGTAGATATCGTCTGTTTGGTATTTATAGGCGTGATAATCCTTGTTATTAAAATAGTAATACTATTTTAATTTCGATGTGTGAGGCAGTATACGACAGGCATAGCAGATCACTTTAGTTAAGCAAAGGTCTACATTTTATCACATTATAAAACTGGAAATAATATTGTTTTAGTGTTTTATACCTTGACGTGAAGCACATACAGTATTACTCACACAAAAGACGCACACTTTTTACCTGTGTCCTCGTGTCCCACAACAACCTCCAACACCACTACCGCTGAAATATCTCACCCTTCTAATGTGGGCACTCCTTCGTGGCGCGTACCCTGTCGTCGAGGAACATGTCGACCGCGTGGTTGCCGTGCACTGTATCTTTGCCGCGATGCCATTTCCCTTTCTCTCCGGTTTTCCGCTGCCGTCTCTCGGTTGTCCTCTGTGGGTAGCTGCGTTCGAAGGTCAAAGTTCTCATCAAAAATCCCGAGGGCGAACGGACCGTACCCCGAGGGAAATGTGAACAAGTGTTGGTGATCCATGCTCTGGTAGAAAAGACAGAGGCAATGTCACAATCATGGTGCAGGGGGGGGGGGGGGGGG
>NC_048418.1:23655460-23673597 GCF_013103735.1 Etheostoma cragini | reverse complement strand
ACACACACACACACACACACACACACACACACACACACACACACACACACACACACACACACACACACACTAAATAAATAAGATACATGCTG
Source organism: Etheostoma cragini (assembly GCF_013103735.1). Classification (NCBI taxonomy): domain Eukaryota; kingdom Metazoa; phylum Chordata; class Actinopteri; order Perciformes; family Percidae; genus Etheostoma; species Etheostoma cragini. The sequence continues at coordinate 23,673,505 of NC_048418.1, read as the reverse complement.
GAATAAGGTTACATATCACAGATTAGTAACAGAAATGTCCTATTTTTAAGTTGATTTTATTTATTTTGTATTACTTCATTGGCAGTAATATATTTTATAAAAGTATTATACCTTTACCTTTTGTAATATATGTTCTGTGTTTGTCTGTTCCAATGCTCCATGCTTATTATAAGAAAAACAGTAGCTGGCAATTCATATCTAATGTTCTCATCCTTCATAAGAATATAGAGCCCTTTTGATGTTATACTTCATATATACTTCTCATGTTATACTGCTCCTTGACATGTCGGTGAGACTAACAGACACAACAGTACACCTAGCTAAAATTATGACCTCAACAGCTCTGCAAATGTTACCCTCATGAGGGTAATAAAGATGTAATGTAAGTGATGATTCAACTTTACAGTCATTTGGGAAGCTGTGTACTGCTGTTGAATTGTATTGGGTTATGCTGAGAGGTGTTTCTGTTATTTAGTCTACCGTCACTGATCTAAATGGGCTGGACTAAATAGTAGAGTGCCTCAGATTATAATGCAATACGATTAAGCAGCACCAAAAGCTGTTGCCACCAAAATACCATAAAACAGTCTTGTATTGCAAGACAAATTCCAGTGCATTAAACTGTCTTATCTTGAATATCATAACATTCATAAGAGTAGGGTTTATTGCAGAGTTCTTGTATTACAGTAGAATGCATTAGTTTTAACTAAGTGTGCTTGAACCTAATAAACTGGCAACGGGAGTATATGATGTCTAATAGTGGAAAATATACATTTTTCCTAAAAACACGTTTAACAAAGCGTTTAACAAATGTTAAATGTGTTTAATAACACATAATGTGCACTTCCAATTATTAAATACAATCTCCTGACAGTACCTGTCACACAGGTAAGCAGCTGGCTGGCTGTCAATAACGTAGCTGTTACTGTAACATTCAAGAAGCTTCCCATGAATGCCTGTAGGCAAGTGGACTGTTACCATAGCAATATTGTCTGGGACTGGCTTTTGGATAGATATTGTGAAAGTTTTACTTCTCTTTGAGCTACAACCAAAACATATGGAAGCCCATTGCCTTCAATGTTATGAAAAGAAATCCTTCATTCATTCATTTGACATACTTTCTCATTATTCTAAGACACCAGCTAGCTCATAATAATGACTTACAGGATTCCTTTTTCCCATGACTTTAGCAGAAAAAGCTTCCATAACAACAAGCTAAAAGCAAGCTAGAATCGTAATTTAATTCAGAAAGGGAACCTGTCTTCTGTTAGCTCGCTTGCTAGCGTTAAACGCCACCACTATGAGACTTGCCAAGCTGTTAATATGTGCGCTATTTAACTTTAGCTGCTTTTAATTATACCATAAAATATCTGAAATGAGACACAAGAGCATAACGTGAATCCACCCGACACGCTTGACTGTCACTCTGGAGCGTTGTTGCCTATGGGGCTAGCTAACAAGCATAGTTAACAGCAGCAGGTCGACGTGACTGGGTGTAAACCTCAACCACACACACATAGAACCGCACAAGCCCCAAAAAAACTACACATTTTTCAAATATTTCTCTTGGGTCCTTACCGGTAAACGCGGACTAATCTCTGCTGAACACCGGTGACAAAAAAACCGGCAGGGCCGTGGCGGAGCTTCAGCCATTTCTAAGCAGGAGGCTTCGTAATAACCGGACGGGTAGCAACAAGGGACACAACTAATCTTGACTTTCGAACAGTCTATGCTGTTGCAACGGGAAAGAACGAAAGACGCAAGACGCGGTGGAGGGTGGAAACGGAAACAAAGGAGGCCATGTAAGCTGGAAAAAATACCAAAAAGAAGACGGTAATATAGAATACAGTTGGACACTGACAGACTTTCTGTCATTGCTCTTCCATGTGATGTGACATGATTAACGTTAATAACACACTAAAATTATAGACCCCGGTCAAACATGACAGGCCCTCATTTTCAGACCTTTTTGAGAACAGTGCACACAGTAGTTTCTGCAGACCGGGCTCCAAATATTTTACTACATAAGTACAATTCGCAAAAGTGTTTTATTAAGTAGGCTACATGTACAATCTGTTGCAAAGCACTAATACCCCTGCAATAAATTCAATTTTGTTAAGTTTATAGTTCAAGTTTTGAAACTGTCAGTGTCATTTACATACATGCTGGGGACAGAATATTAGAACCGTCTAAACAATTCAATTCAATACCACTACACTAACAATGTCAACAAAGACTGAGCACAATAACCTTCACGAAGGCACATTTTATTTGCTATTGTAGATAGCATTTTGTGCTAGTTCATGCCTTTTGTGCATATGACCTATTTTGACAGGGGCAGTATTGAGGGGAAACACAGAAGGCATGTTTTCTCAAAATGTTCCTTTTGGGGATTTCATAAAATACAGGAGTCCTGTAGATTTGCAGAGTTCATAGTCGGTAAAGAGAATGCTTTTATTCTGGAAAACTACGAGCGGAAGTCTCGTTCCTGTGTTCGCCAATGGACTCAGCTTACTAATCATCTATTACGGTAGCAGCCAAAGGCCTCATTTTACTGCGTTAGTGTCGTTTTCGATTTTTTTTTTTTACTTCTGCTACTACTATGGAACCTAGCGATGCAGGTACATATTTATTGTGAATTTGACTTTGATGCTAACGCTAAATATGCTGCAGCTTACCTTATAAAACGCCTAAGTTAGCTATGGTAGTCGTTAGCTGTTAACGTAAACTACGATATAGCTAGGTTAGCTTTGTGTAACGTTAGCTGTAGGAGAGCTTGCTTGCTGGCGAAATCGGTGTGGCTAGCTAGCGACAACGTTAGCTAGTTAGCTAATGAAAGAAGTTAGTTATCATAAAAGACAACTTGCATTGTATTTACATAACTTCACAAATACCCGTTTGTCCGTTTCCTTAATTCTCCAACATGTAACGTTAATATACATGTATGTCGCATTTTCTCCCATTTCATAGCTTTTAGAAGTTGTTTTTTTATTTGTATGTTTTTTGGGTGCAATTTAGAAAACCTTTCTTGTATGCTAGTTTGCAATGCTGTAATATTACATATACATGTAACCATCTGCATATACCTTAAATAGGTTTAACCCTAGTAATATCCAGTAACAAAATATACAATAAACTCAAATACACACCATCAAAATTAGTTGTTTTGTTTTTCTTGTGTATCATAATGTTACTACAAATTGCATTTTATTAGTGCAGCCCTATGTTGTAGAAGGACAATAAATGACCCTTAAACCACAACTGGGGCAAGTTTCGTACGATGAATATTACAAAATGTCACACGTTACATTTGCTACCTGCCAGTTCCACAGCTGTATAACATGCTTATTGTTGTGATATATTGCTTTTTTAGGGCGAGGAGGATGGAAGTCCAAGCCTATCCAGCCACAGAAAAACAAGATGAACATGAATATTCTACGTCAAGAGAAGCTGATAGCTCAGAAGAAGAAGGAGATTGAGGCCAGAATGGCAGAGCAAGCAAAACTGAATCTGCAAACCCAGAGCAAGCCCCTGCCTCCAAGGTAACGTAAACTTATGGACCTGCAAATATGGCACAGACACGTAAAATTCAACATAAGTACTGTGTATATGTCTGATGCTGCCAGTCAGTATTGTTATGTGTGAATGTTTTATTTGGCACCAATTTTGGCTTGAAATTATAAAAAAAAGTATATTTAAACATTTCTTTATCCACTCTGATCCCAATAGTTATCCCATTCTTCAAGGAGGTACCTCAAACAAGTTTGTAAATGATGGAAGCTTCTTACAGCAGTTCATGAGGTTGCAGAAAGAGAAGTCCAACAATGTGTCTGGTCAGTACTTCACATGTAGTTTTGGCTTATCTAAAAGATGTTTAAAGATTTTTCAGGCTGTCTCATATAAGTCCTTGACAGCTCTACAGTTCGTGGGAGCTACAAATTTTAAAGAGGGCATCCTGACCTAAGGAAAGTCCAGATTAGGGACCGTGACATTACTTTTTATTACTTACTTGTGTTTGTTACCTACCAAATGTTGTGGTTGAAGAACAATCCTTATCATTTACAGCAGAAAGAATACATGAAGGCTTGTACTTTATATATATATATTTTTTTAATATGTCCTGTTTCATACACTTTCTAGGTTCCACCAGTGAAACAAAAAGTCCCACAACCTCTACTTCATCACCAGGAGGAAACACACTGCAGAAAAAGAGCATTCTTGTCGGCAAGCGGCCTGGCCTTGGAGTCAGTAGCATGCTTAGTCAGTTCAAGAATTACTCGCACTCCAAGAAGAGTCCTGTTCTCAGCCAGAGGCCAAGTGTGTTTTGTTCGCCAGATGACGACGACGACGAGGAAGAAGAATCTGACTACTCCGGATTCTTAGAAATGAAAGGTAATTCAAGGCCTGTGTTTTTCAGTGTATCTCTGGACAACTCCATGGCTTGGACATTTCAGTGCATCTTCTGCATACTCCAGTGCCTTGTGACTGGCATTTTGTCATAGGTGCCCATAGAGTAAATGTACTTATAGCCTGCTTAAAGTTTCTCCCCCAGAGGACTCAGACACCAGACTCATTATCGACAAGATGGCCTCTTTTGTGGCCGAGGGAGGAGCAGCACTGGAGAGAAAGGCCAAGGAAGACTACAAGGACAATCCTGTTTTCTCGTAAGTTTGAAGGACAGTGTAGCTCACCCAGATGTATTTACTCATACAGTATTTTCAAACTCATCTGATTTCACATGTTTTCCGTGCCTTTCAGATTTTTATATGATAAGAGCAGCATGGAGTATCTCTACTTCAAAAACAGAGTTGCTGTTTTGAGAAAGGATTTGCTGAGACCTGAGAATACGAAGGATAATGGTAAGATTGCCTCTTCCAGCACCTTGTCCACATTTCCTTTGTCTCATCTTTGTTTAAGTACATTTTTATAGTCTCAAATTGTGCACAACATTATACCTGCAGATACAAGTTTCGCAGCATAGGCATAGTGTGTGTAGTGGAGCCTCCTTGGGCTTTACATGGTGTTCATTTGTAGTAAATGCCTCACAATCCATACAGTTCCCCATTCACCACCCCTGTCCCCCTTGCTCCTCCTTCCTCTTCTATTGGCTCTAGACTGGTGGTGTGTGAGGGCCAGTTGAGTACGGTACAGTAGTAGAGTGTGAATTGAGCCCCAGTACTGATAGGCTGCTTAAAGTCTCCCCCCCAGTGGACGCGGAAACCCAGCAGGTTGTTGAGAACCTGGCCAGGTTTGTGGCAGAGGGTGGCCCCGAGGTGGAAGCCATGGCTGCTGTGCGTAACCGAGACAACCCTGCCTTCAGGTCAGTTGCTGCATATGTGTCACTGTGTTTCTTTTTTTAAGCCTGGTTTTTGACAAAATATCTGCTGTCCCTCCCTCAGTTTTTTATATGAACATCAAAGTCCAGTCCACCGCTTCTACAAAGAGAAAATACAGGAGTACCGTGCGGCAGCCTCCCAGAGCTTTTCACCTCCAGCAGCAGAGTTGAGAACAGACCCTCCGCGACCAGCTGCTCCGCCATTATCAGCAACCCCTCCATCGCTAAACCCCACTTCCCTACCCCAAATTCAGGAGGCAGAAACTCCGCCCGTCAAACGGAAGAGAAAGAGTAGATGGGGGTCGGAGGATGACAAAGTCGAGTTGCCCATTCCTCCCATCATGGTTCCTCAGGAGGTTAATGTTCCAGATCCTAACGCACCGTGTCTCTCTGGTACATAAACTTGGTTTTTACATTTTCTTTAAATGTGATATGTAAGTATAATATAAGTGCCTGCAGATTGTGTTCTTTTGGGGAATGGAAGTAATTAACATAAAACCTAATCTTGGTGCCACCTTTTTAGAAGGCAGTGTGAATATGTTTTTGGAGCTGATACCATTTTTCTGATATTATCCTACCCATACATTTTCATATTACTGTGCATTTTTTGGAAGAGTCATACAAGATAATACATATTGATGTGATGGCACCAGAAATCGTATTTGAAATCACATTTTAATAATTTGTTATTTTGGCTACAATATCACCCCATCCAGTAATGAACGTATGAATATATAAGCTTGTGATAACGTCTGTTTCAGCCCAGGATTTGAGAGGTCTTGGTTATAAGAAAGGGAAGCCTCTTGGTCTGGTAGGAGTGACAGAACTATCTGAGGACCAGAAGAAACAAATCAAAGAACAACAGGAGGTATGAAAGTGCCAACTGAATGAATTCATTCAGTGAAAATTACACTGCTGCATTTTTTAACTATATCTAAACTCTACCCCCCCCCCAAAATATTTTATTCACTTTTTGGCTTTTTTTATTATTATTTTTATTTAATCTGTTTTTTAGAATAATAAAAAGGCACATTGATGACTTGGGTTGATCTCACTATAAATTCAGGATTATTAGGCCCTGTAATCCATTATTTCTGTGTTGTTATCTCACACTCTGCAGATGCAAGAGATGTATGAAATGATCATGAAGCACAAGCGTGCAATGGCAGAGATGCAGGTGATGTGGGAGAAGGCCATTAGAGACCACCAACACGAATATGACAGTGATGAAGAAGTCGACCAGCAGGCAGGAACCTGGGAGCATCGTCTCCGGCAGATGGAAATGGAGAAGACCCGGGGTAAGGCTGACCATCAGTATGGAACATTGGTCTTTGCCTTGCAACACTATCAGCTGCCAGTACTTGATAATCAGTTCTTATTAAGATTAAAAAACAAAATATTTCTTGTCTGTACTTTTTCAGAGTGGGCAGAATCTCTGACAGAAATGGGTAAAGGGAAACATTTTATCGGTGACTTCCTGCCCCCTGAGGAGCTGGATAAGTTCATGGAAACCTTCAAGGCACTCAAGGTTAGTTTGCCTCTGATTTCACTTGTTCTCTGGCCTAATGTTGAACGGTTTTGCTGTTGGGCAACTGCAAGGATTGCCCAGAATCCATTGATTTCAGTTTTAGATGTAATTGAAGACTAACACACTAATGTAATTATTATATAATAATAATTATTTTCAGGCATCCAACAGTGTTTTGTTTACAGAGAAGAAGAAAAACATTTTTATCTACTCTCTGCAGGATCTCTTTAGAGTACTGTAAAACGTGTTTCATACATCTTTAGTGTAATTTGTGGTAGCTGTCAGCCCTTGAAATGTCTGCTTCTCCACAGGAAGGCCATAAACAATAAAATAGGTCCAGGGTCAATTGGAAATATCTGTAAACAGGATTGTAATCATTCATCCATGCCTCTGTTTTCAAGCTGCTTATCCAGGTCGGGGCACTGTGGTATCGGCCAGCAGAGCAACCTAGACGTCCCTTTTCCCTGCAAATTCCTCTCTCTCCTCCTGAGAGATCCCCAGGAGGAGACTGTAATTTGCACTTGTTTATTTGAAAGTCTGTTTAACGCGGTTTGGCACTGTTGGGAAAACTAAACTATTTTTGTATGCCTTTTAAAAATTGAAAAACAGCCGAGCATGACAATAGAGATTTTTATCTAATGCAAATGTACTTCCATAGGCATGAAAAGTTAGAGACCAAGGCTTGGAAGTGTTAAACACAGCAAACCATTTGAGTGCAATGGTTAAAATGGGAAAAATTAAATTTGTCCTCAGGTTCTTTCAGGTTGTATTTAGCAAAGACTTCCAGTGCGAAGTGGAAGCACATCAAACCCTCATGTATTTAACAGCCTCAGATAAGTCAAATCTACTAAATAATACAAGATCTTGCCTAAACCCACACTAAATAAGCATTCAAGAATCCTCCCACCCGCCATAATTTTTTTTAGAAAGAGACTAATTGGTATTGGAGAGAGTGAAATGGTGCAACACCTCATTGTGTAAGGCATAATTTCCCAACTTGATTCTTCTTGCCTTGCAGGAGGGCCGCGACCCAGACTACTCAGAATACAAAGAGTTTAAGTTGACGGTGGAAAATCTCGGTTTCCGAATGCTTATGAAGATGGGCTGGAAGGAAGGTGAAGGCCTGGGCAGTGACGGACAGGGCATCAAGGCTCCTGTCAACAAGTGAGCATTCATCTTCAATACATTTGCCTTTCATTGCATTTGTTCATCATTTAGAGGACACTTGTCAATGACTAAAATCTTTATTTTAATGCTTTTACTTACACTCTGAACTTTTACATTCTATGGACAATAATGCACCAATTCATCACTAAATAAAATTCCTTGAATGTGCAAATCTGAGTGAAGCTACGCTACTGATATTTGAAAGCATGAAAACTTCATTTTCTATTAATCTTAAATAACAACAGAATCAATAAGACAAAGTGCAAAGTAGGGTACACAACAGAAACAGTTGATGTGACTAATTGTGTGTTTTTTGCACAACGTGAACGTTCTAGTCTACTATCTCGCAAGTCTAGCTGCACAACTGTGTTGACATTGTGCATCTTTTTGTTGGCCTTTACACCTGAGCAAAGCTTTTTCACAGCAGACATTGTGACTTGTCATTGTAAGGAAAGCACAGGTGTTAATAATAACAATAATAATGCTAATAACATTTACAACAGCTCCGTTCTCTTCAAGTGTCCTGTTAAGTCATGACAATAAGCCGGCATGTGCAAAACCAGGACCCTGAAACTTGAGCATCTACTGCAAAAGGGATTCAACCATTCATTAAAGTTATTATTTTCACATGGCTTTTCTATTGTGTTACATAGCTTATGTAAAAAAAAAAACTGTTTTTGAATTGTTTTGCTTTATCCAGATAAACTTGAGTCTAACACTATTTTGTTAGCTCTCAGAATACCAAACCGAGAAGAGAAACCAAATGTGTGTGTGTGTGTGTGTGTGTGTGTGTGTGTGTGTGTGTGTCTCTCTGTGTGTCTGTGTGTGTCTGTGTGTGTCTGTGTGTCTCTGTCCCACCTAAGGGGAACTACCGCCATGAACGGTGCGGGGTTCGGAGTTGACCGTCCGGCTGAGCTCACCAAAAATGACGATGAGTACGATGCTTATAGAAAAAGGATGATGCTTGCTTACCGCTTCCGGCCAAACCCGCTGGTAACTTCTGTTTCATATTTTGTTCTGTTTGTTGGTACACTATTTTTTGAATTTGAAGTGTTACAGCCTTCACTTCTTAGTTCTTCATTGAGTTTTATGCTGATCCATTCATCAGGGTCAAGTGTTCTTTGCTATAATTGAATTTAATTCCGTTTTTTTTTTGTTTCCACAGAATAATCCTCGGAGACCTTATTACTGATGTAGAGGACTGTTTTTGTTTTTTTATTTGTTCCTGTTTATCACAACTTAAAACCTGTTTTCTGCAGCTGCCCCTGCTCTGTTTAGTTGTTAAATAGACCGTGGCACAGTAGAAATAAAAAAATTTGAAGTTTGTGAAAAGTAGAAAAATGAGTAGATTCTCCATTACATTTGAGGCTTAATTTGGGTAAAAGCAATGTTGTTTTTACATTTCAATTTAATACTGTAACTGTAACTTAAAATATATGGACTGAACATCGCCTGCCTTCCAGAGTGATTTCACTCTTCAGTTTGTGTGACCGTTTTGTTCTAATTCAGAGCTTGATTCAACGCTTCATTCCCAACTATATAATACAGTACTGTATTAGCATACAATCTTCTGTATATTTTTTGCATTGGGTAATTTTCCTCACTGCACTATAACTAATTTTTGATTCATGTCATCATATTCTTCAGTGTTCACAATAAAAAATAAAAAAAACAATCGCCACTTACTGAAATGTGGAGTTGTAACTGATGTCTTAGAACAACTGTATTTACCTGTTTATTCCCTGTTTATTAGGAAATAAGCTGAGATTAACTCACGTTATGTTAATAGTGCATGTATCTATCAAATCATGTTGATAACTGCCATAGTGTTCATTTTTGCATGGTTCTTGTCAGCATTGAGCCATTGAGTAGAGTTGATTAGTTTCAAGCAGCCAGTCGTGAGAAGGAGGGTAACAGATCAGTGAAATCAGACCTTCAGATTGCCATTCCCCAGGGGGGTTTACATGGGATAAATATAACTCAGAAATCCCTGCTAAGCAAGAGAATCAATCAGAGGCAACTTAAGCCTCATTAAAAAGTAAACGATGGCTTTGGTTGGTCAGTGGCATCGTTAAGTTAATGTTGAATGTAAGGGTGCAGGTAAATATTATTTTCTTCATCCGTTATTTGTTTGGTTCATAATATGGAAGACCATTGTGAAACATGTTCTTAGAGCCCATGTAGTATAATCAAAGTGTTTTGTCTGAAACCTATCCAAAATAGAATAAATGTACTATCTTAAAAGATAAAGAAACTCATAAAATCTTAACATTTTAGAACATTTTTGCGTGTAAAATGATTTATCAAAACGGTTTCTAAATATTTCCCGTAAATTTATGAATTTACGGAAGAGTTGCCACTCCGGAGCTACTGGACAGTACAGTTGAAAGTAGGGTGGGGTTAAGGGAAGGCAAGTATCAAACCAACTCAAATAAATGCATTTTATCTTAATTTCAGTGTGAATTATAATTAATGTTTATTAAAATGAACACCCTGTTGAAAAAGTACTGCAGTTAAGAGGGAGGGTGTGTTCCGTACCAATGGGATTAGACAATTTAATCTAAAAGAATGATTACTTTAAAAAAAATATATATATATATATAAATATATATATATATATATATATATATATATATATATATATATATATACACACACACACACACACACACACACACACTTGTTTAACTAGTTATTGTCAGCACTGGTTGACATTCTCGTTTCCCCTTAATTTGGGGGAGGGACGAACTTTGATTTGACGTATTAACGTGACGTGACGCATGTATGGGCTGTCAGTGCGAGTCGGGGGGGGAGGTAAACAAGATGGCGACAACCTGAGTAGCAAGAGTAACGCGAAGAGTCCGAAAATTTAACTGATAGACCCTAGTGAAATTTTCGCTTCACTCAGGAAGGACACAGACGAAATAAAACCAAAAACGGCAACAAGATTCAAAGGTGAGACCCCGCACCAGCTTGTTAGCTTGTTAAATAGCTGCATAGCTAGCTAGCCATTTACATTGTACTCTGAACGGTTTGCTAGGCATCGCAACTCCGGTTAGCTTGCGTTTGTATCTCGTTTGTTTCTCCGTTGAACTTGGGGCTGGTTTGGCTATTGAGGCTCATTTTCGTTTTGCTGTTAGGTGAGGATAATACGATACGGTCAGAGAATAATTCTCTTCAGCTATATTGGCGCTTCTCCACCGGCAAATCAGGTGAAGTTGGCTAACGCTAATCTTCACGTCAGGCAAAGTTGTCAATTGCTAGCTTGCGCTGCATAACCACCGTTGGCTACAGTTGTGTGACGACGTTTCGGTTATTCTCCCCAAGTAAATCTTAGCCACATTAAATTAATTGCCGTTGCTTTTAACCAGATTTCGGAGTTAAAACCTGCAATGCTAGCAAATGTGTATGGCGTTATATGGATAAACCACAAAGTAAGAGTCTATGTTGGCAGGCTAGTTCATTCAAGCAAACGTGTTATGTTAGCTTACAGCTAGCTAATAGTTAACACTTTTTTTCTTTTTTTTTCAACCGAACGACAAAACTTTCAAATGTAGCTAACTCACGCACGACTTGAATTAAAGTGGGGTGCTACATTTGTACCTAAATATCAATACATTATAATATTTCGTGGCTGATGTGAACCTCACTGCAGAATGGAAACCCAGTAAGGTTAACCGGTCAAGTGTTGTGATGTCTGGACAGTGTTTACCAAAGAGGGCTAGCTGAGTTTAAATACGAGCGAAAGCTATACTTGTATCTCAATGATATTTAAAACACCCTTGTTTTCAGGCACCATGCGGTAGGAACAGTGGTGACATGGAAGACACCTGAGGACGTCTGGACATATTGGATGGCTCAGTCGACCTCCATGAGCTGGGCTCATACCAGAGATTGGGCTGATACTGCTGCATGCGTTTGGCTGTAGATCTGTGCTTGGATCGAGTACAGCTGTCCACACTTGTTTATCCTGAGGAAACCTATGCTGTGAAGCATGGGCCTTTGACAGAAATGCTGTGCTGCATAGCCTTGAAGGAGGACTGGTCGCTTCTACCTAAGGCTGTATGGTATTAAATTCATATAAACGTTATTTAGACTAAAGCAGAAAAGAATAACATTCTAGAATCATAATTCTCTTATTTCTGTTCAACTGCACATGTAGTTCAAAATGCATCGTATACTGCACTAACTTGGCACTGGACCCAACAGATTCTTCTCTTCTGTTTGCACCTCCTTAACGTTTACAAAATGGGATTGATCCCCGAACTCCTCCCTTAACTCTCAGGCCTGATTATTCTATCACCTGTGTTCAGTATTTTGTAATTCATCTGTATTCCATCTTGTGGAATTAAAACATTCGGCCCAGTGCTGAAAGGTTACAAGTGGATTACTCTACAGCAGCAAACATAGCTATTTGCGGACGTTTTTGCACAGGAGGCTTAAGTTGTGGCCACCAATCTATCAGTCATGAGTACCGGCGAGCTGCATCATCTTAACTATCTAAATGAAAATGAACTGATGGAGATGGATACTTTCATTCACCGTATTGACTCTACAGAGGTGATCTACCAGCCACGAAGGAAGAGGGCAAAGTTGATCGGAAAGTACTTGATGGGGGATCTACTAGGCGAGGGATCTTATGGGAAAGTGAAAGAGATGCTGGACTCAGAGACTCTTTGTCGCAGGGCTGTCAAAATACTAAAGAAGAAGAAGCTGAGGAGGATTCCCAATGGAGAAGCCAATGTGAAAAAGTGAGTGTTTTCAGATTTGTCAAGCTGCTTTTTTTTTTCTAACCCTTTTGCTGCACTCTAACAGTGTCATAACAACATTGTTACTGAATCCTCACCTGTAATGTGATTCATTTCTGCTAATGTGAAGGGTCTTTGCAGTTAGGGGTAGTCAGTAATCCTGAGATACAGTAACATTGGCTTGACAGTAATGCTTAATGTTAATGAGTTAATTCATTTGAATAATCCCCACTGAAATTTAAGGACTTTAATGATTTTGTTTTCATGACTGCGCCCCAATGATAGTCCGTTCATGCCTGTCCCACTTTATTACATTCAAATCTTTCCCTTGAAATTTCTACTACCAGTATAAATACTCAGATAATACTGTTTTGATGATTTACTTCACTTTCTACAAGAAGCGTTTTTTCTTATTTAACTTGGCAAATAAGCCAAACTTGTTAAATGCAATTCACACATTCATTTGTTAATTAGGGGCTGTATGTAATTAGGGCTGTATCCGGATATTCGTTTGATAGGTAGGTTTTCAGTTTTTCCATTTTGGGATTTAAATATTCTTTTCTTTTTTTACTGTGGTGTTTTGTCAGTATTAAGCCGCTAGCTCCTGGCTAATTTATGCAGCGCTATGTCATCCATCTCAGCCAAGAACGGAGAAATGTTGCTTTACAAGCAAGCAGTCTGATCTGTGTAGAGGTCTGTATGGTTACACTGTAGCGGCCTGGTCTCGTTATCAGGCAGTTTGATAAAGGTAAACATAGTACAACCGTTCATAACGGCAATTCATCAGACAGGCAAAAATGCAATTTCCATTTTTTGCATGAGCTAAAAAGTTAAGACATATTCAGCTTTTAGGGGAAAACAACCAATGTCACCCTGCGGTGGACAATCATGTAACTGGAGCTAAGACCTGTCTGTCCATATCGGGGCATGAGAGTCCCGTTACTGTAACCAGGAAACATCACTGCCTCTATCGCTGCAACAAAAGTCTTAAACACTATGAAGGTAAATAACGAAGCGCAAACACTGAACTGCCGAGGAGTGTGTAGACAATAGGGGAATGTGTCCTGCAACAACAAAGCAAAGTCGCTTCAAGATGTCAGTCAGTCACTCAGTACTCCAAAGTGTTACGGTTAAGTACCTATTCATACAGATTAGATAATTTGTATGGTTAAGTACTGACTAGCTAGGTATGAAACTAGTGTGACAACATGTACAAAGTCTTAGTTTTACACACAAACATGGAGCTGTGCCATCATTTAAATGTCCAACACTCTCTTACATTAATCTGTCCTTGTTTAGGAATAGTTATGGCCTGAGGTTAAAAGCTCCTGAGCCTCACAGTGCTGGCTTGGTGTATCCTGGTTTATACCTTATACCTGACCTCAACAGGAAGAAAAGGCTGATACCTGGATGCTTTGGATCTGTAATGATTTGCTTAGAATTTTAGCCTGGTGTAAATATCCTCTAGGCATGGCCTAATTGCATTATTGTATGTTCAGCCGATCAAACCACTCTTTCGGTCCTATTCGGGGTTGTTTCCGTACCAGGCAGTGATGTTCCCCGTCAGGATGCTCTTAATGATGCAGGAGTAGAAATTCCTCAGTATTTGAGTGGATGCCTGAATGTTTCCTCAGGCTACTAAGGTGAAGTATCTGCAAGGTCAGGCCCAGGGTGATGTGAACACCAAGGTACATGAAGCTGTCCACTCTCTCCCCTGAAGACCTGTTGATATTAAGGGAGGGGGCATAGTTTCCATAGTTTCACCCCTGCTTCTTACCAATGTCCACTATCTTCTCTTTAATCTCGCTAAAGTTCATGAGTAGGTTGTTTAATCCCAGGTCCTTGAGCTTTGTGACAAACCTAGAGGGAACTATGGTGTTAAATGCTGAACTGTTGCCAATGAACAGCAACCTCATGAAGCTTTTTTCAGGTAAGATAGGGTGGTGTGGAGGAAATGTCCTACAGCATCTTCTGTTGTTTGATTGGGACGGTGGGCAAACTGTAATGGGTCCACTGTGCTCGGTAGTAAGAAGCAGATGTAATCATCGAGCAGTAATTCAAAGCATTTCATCACCACAGAGGTGGGAACCCTAGAGATGGTGGACTTCTTAAAGCTCGTGGTTGTGACAGACTGAGCCAGTGATAGGTTGAAAATCATAGTGAACATCGGCGCTAGTTGGTCAGTACACAGACCGTCAGGTCCTGCTCCTTTCCTGGATTCCATGATTGAAAGCCCTCCTGATGCCTTTCTCAGAAAGGGAGATGGTAGCAAGGTGCCCCCACCCATCTATTTACCTCTTCTTCACAAACACCACAGGCAAGAAATGGGGTTGCTGTAATCAAGGTGAAGGAATAAGAGAAACTTGGTTAACACATCTAGATCTAGTTTATTTTTATTTATTTTTTTTAGACAATGTTCTATTTGTTCCCGGCTCTATCGTCTTTTTCTTAATACCTCTGCAATATGGCTGTCATGTCAACATATTCAAACTTTTCTTCTGCATCCCCTGTTCCCTGATGAGTATCGGAAAGTTTAATCACACAACAGTTGATTAAATATTACTCCAGTCTTTCGCTGTGGGCCTCTGCTAATTATAGAGGCAGCTTTATAAAACTGTCAAAATGAGTTCACACAGAGAGAAAGAAGAGATGGCAAAACGGCAGCTCGATTTTGTCGGCCTTGAAGTAGCTTCTATTTATTATGTATCCAGACTAACTTACTGAAGTCTATCCCAGAATATTGTGTTAACCAATCTTTGATCAGCAACGTAAAGTTAAGAAATACCAAATTCTCCCTTTTTCCTTGGTCTCCAGTTTGTTGGGACTGTAAGCAGCCTGTCAGCAGCTCGACGGTAACAGCTGCAGTTGTCCATCAGTGTCTACACTGGATCCCTTCATCCATAGTATTATTTTTCACTGAGAAGTGTTTTTAGAGAACTAACAACCCATTCCACCATGTGTTAACATGCTTAAAAAACTAATTTAAAGTGTGTGACATGCAAGCTGTTATGTGGGTGTATGCCAAGTGTTGCATATAACTAAAGTGTTTATCTTTCTGGAGATGGATGACTGAAAAGTTTAGCGGTTGTAAGAAATTGACCATAGATTAGAAAAGAAGGCCACTGAGGTGAGGTGCGGAAGCCATAAAATGACATCACGACAGTTGTTTTTTTCTGATGCGGAGGCTTTGCAAGTTGTCGCCAGGCCCCCGTCAAATCTGGAAAGTCCCAGTCCCCAAGTTGAATAGTTTTGCAAAGAGGAATGCTTACAAAAAATAACTTTCACTGTTAATGTGAGTGCGATTAGTAATTCAGATTGTAAATAAAAAAAATTATGAAAACAAATTCAAGAGTAGGCCTGCACGATTTGCGGGAAATATGAATCATGAATTTTTTAATCTTAGAATTGATATCACGATTCGCTGACACGTTTTTTTCTTACAAAGTGTAACGTTTATTGCACACATGAACCATGACAAAACAAATTGACTGTACCAAACATAGATTCATGTTTTGGCCCCTATAGCACATTGGTCATGGCATAAAGCCTGTAAACATAGAGGCTTCAATGAAAAGAAGGGGGGAGCGTTGCGGCGCTTCGGAGCGCTTTAAAACCCATTTTATACGGTCTGTTTAAAAGTCACAGAAGAACATAGAAGTGTTTGTAACGCAGTCGGCTCGTAAAATTGAATAAGAATCAAAGTAAATTAAAAACATTTTTTACAAATTAAATCGTGAACAGGGGATAATCGAGGTCACAATTTTATAACGATGAATCGTGCAGGCTTATGTAAGAGGGTAAATATTGGGTATTGTACTTTGGATTGAAGCTGCTTCAATTAAGAAAACGGACCACACTCAAATATTTACTTACTGTTGCCATACACTTACTTGTGTCATCCTGAAGTCCCAAATATGTCTAATACCATAAATAAGTTTTAACTTCCTCTGGGTGACAAGGTGGTAAGTCTAGAGCAATGTTCTGCTTTTCTTGTTTTCAAAGGTGTGTTTAAAAAAAAAAAAAATATTCTGGCTTTATTTACATGTTTTGGACAAAGCTGCAGTTGTAGCTCTGTAGACCACAGTAGTCAGTCTTACTTGGTGGAAGCCTTGTGTTTTCCAGTCGGAGAAAGCTAGATGTTCAACCCTGTAAAGGCTTGTTTGTGTGTGGATGCCGTACTAGCCCCCAGCACCCCCCAGCACTCCCCCACCCACCTACAGCCTTGGTTTAGCATTCCTGTCTGCCAAACACTTCCTGCTTTTACAGGGTGACTGTGGGAATAGGCATGCTCATACTGGCATTTATTGAGCAATGCAACTCCTGTTTCTACGGCAACACCCCGAATGCCATGCCCTAGTTTGGAATGACAAGAGCACACTTGGACACACATGCATGCTCTAAACTAGACACAGAATCTAAACCAGCACAGTGTAGACACAGATTTTGATCATTTTAATTTAGCTAGTTTTGTGCCAGAGTAGCTGCCGTATCGCTGAGTGCTGAAATCGTCTCAGCTCTGCAGCCTATAGGCCTTGAACACACAGGTCCATCGACACACACTGGAACTTGGAGACTGCAGATGGACTGCAGCAATCACTGTGCCTTAGTGACAGCAAGCCTCTGTTTTTATGATTTGTTTAATGGAAACAAAAAGTGATGCAGATGCAGCTTGGCTTGCTACATTACAAACCTCTCATCTGCACTTTCTATTCAGCTGCATAGCAGATATGTACAGCTTTAAATTCTGCTATTCATTATTCCTTACCATATTTTAATCATAATTCTGTTTTCATGTGTGCATGAGTCAGCTGTCTATTTATTTATTTTTGTTACCCGGGCAGTGATGCAGCAGTATCTGCTTGTGTGCGTCTGTGTGCAAGCGCGAGGCTGACTAGGCCCAGAATATCCATTTGTCAGTAGTGAGATTGTGTATAAGGCAGAGGACTGACACAGCTCATGAACAGCAGGGTGACTGATAAGGGACAAGTAAGCTCCAATGTGTTTGTTGTGAGATAGTGTCAAAGTAAAAAAAGAAAATAAGACATGACACCTCAGCAATGTAAAATCTCTGCCAAAAATTGTCTTTTGGCAGAGGCCCTCTCCCTTTTATTTAATTTATACTGCTTATTGATTTTGATTGAATTTACACTCTGTTTTGTTAGTAATCACTACACAAAGGCCTGCAATGCACACACATGCTCATGCACAAACTGAGAGCTGTCAGAGTGAGTGGGCTGCCAGCTGGACCAGCACCCTGAGCGGTTGGG
>NC_048418.1:23612639-23655450 GCF_013103735.1 Etheostoma cragini | reverse complement strand
GTACAATGCCTTTGCCAAGAGCACCTGGCAGTGGCCAGGTGGTGAAGTGGCTTCTCTCCAGCAACCAATCCATACTCTTTCCGTACTTTGGTCCGTACGGGGACTGGAATCAGCAACCCTCCGGTTCCCGACCCAACTCCCCACGGGCTGAGCTACTGCCGCCCAAATTACCCGCTTTGACTTGTCATTGCGTGACACATCAAATGTGCTTTGAGGAGGGTTGGGGCCGACATACTTATACAAGAATAAAGAGAAGAAGTTTTAGTCTTAGAAGTTTGTTACATTATGGCTTCTCCACACTACATTTGCTGTATTAAACGGTAATACAAACAATGTAGCGGAGAGACAAATTTGATCCAAATCTAATCACCAAATCCTCTTCACTGATTGTTAAGCAACATTTTAGTATTTCCTCCGTGTGTAGATGTGGGTGGGATGTCTTGGGAAGTCTGTGGTTTGTACTTTATGCTCTTCCTATCCAGATCCATATTAATTAGTGTCCCCACTAACCGCTCTCTGATGAATGTTGAGTCTCCTGGGGGTTTTGTCATGCTTGTGATTTAAACCTCTTCTGTTCGGGTAGCGAAGTGAGCTCTCAGGTTATCTGTCTTAATGAGACTAGTTTAAATGACTGCTGCAGCTGCACTCTGACAATATCAAGTCTTACAGTATCATTCATCCACGTCTGATTTCTTTAGATCGCCTATTTGAAAAGGCTCACGTGTGTTTGTACTCTTAATTTAATCAATATACAAATGCAGTTTGTTACAAAATGTATTTCAATTTCATATAAAAGAAAAGAATGACAGCTACTGTTACTGTATCGTAAAATATGAGATTCTGTTCAACAGAGCTCAAATCAACAGTTTAATAGAAATGCCAGTACTGTAATAAAACCAATAATATATCTGTGCTCTTGCTATACCTAGCCATATTAATGTGGTGGTGCTGAAGTATGACAATTGGCCTTTAATCTACATTCTCAGCAGATATGGGCCAATATTAGAATATATAACACTCACTGTACATTTGCTTGAATCATCTTTTGCATGTTTTTGTTCTTGTTTCAAATGCCATTTATAGGGAGATTCAGCTGCTAAGAAGACTCCAACACAAGAATGTGATTCAGTTGGTGGATGTGCTCTACAATGAAGAGAAGCAGAAAATATATCCTTGCGTTGCAAATGAGTGTGCAAATGAGTTGATTTTTGATATTTAATGTTTTTAAATGTAAGAACCTAATGTTAAAGTTCAGATGGCTATTTCTAAATGCCTACATATTTCTATGTGTGACCTATTAGCTATATAATGGGCTAACGTTATTAAAGGATCTATTTGTTTGGTTTGGTAAATCCCCTTGACTCCCGACTTACGTATATGGTGATGGAGTATTGCGTTTGTGGGATGCAAGAAATGCTGGACAGCGTCCCAGAGAAAAGGTTTCCAGTATTTCAAGCTCACGGGTAAGTGTCTTTCCCTCCCCTCTCTCCCCCTTTCCCTCAGTCTCTGTGCTATATTTAGATTAACCCTCTCTGCAGCCATTGGTCCACGCCTAAGTTTAGATCCAAGACTGCAGGGCCTCTACTGTTAAAATAACTGACCATAGATTGTGTGAATATGTGGTCACTCCTGGAAAGCCACATTTGCTATGCCATTTTTTTCTTCTTAAAGTATGTAACACTTCTACTCCTCCTTTAAATTGTGTACATCAACTCCTCTGTTTCTTTTTTCAGGTATTTTTGCCAGCTCTTAGACGGCCTTGAATATTTGCACAGCCAGGGAATAGTTCACAAAGACATTAAACCAGGGAATCTGCTGCTGACCACAGACGGGGCACTTAAGATCTCAGACCTGGGAGTAGCAGAGGTGAGCATGGCTGCAACATAGTGTTACCATCCAGGGGAAATTTATTTTTTATTTTTTTCCCCACCAGATTTCAGCTAATCAAGCATCTCCAAAATCCTATTTCTTCCTTGCCACACATTCCAGCTAATTGGTAGTGATATGAAAACTTGTAAAAGTGATCATTTTGGTGGTATTAAGAAGTTATTTGTGGTTATAGATATAAAGAAACACTTAATTACTGCATTTCTACCTAAAATAGTTCACTCTATATTTTTCAGGCCCTTCACCCATTTGCAGAGGATGATACATGTCGCACCAGTCAAGGCTCTCCAGCCTTCCAGCCTCCAGAGATTGCCAACGGACTGGACACCTTTTCAGGGTTTAAAGTGGACATTTGGTCTGCTGGAGTAACACTGTGAGTAGTCAGAGCCTCAAGTTCTCCTAGGATGCTTTAAATATTACAGCATTTTAAAGGCCAAATTATAGACAGAAGGTCTGCTAAGTTGTCTTAATATCTGACAAAAGCAGATATTATCTGCTTGTGGTACTTAATTGATTGTAATGGGGGGGAAATGCTTGTTCTTCCTTCGTAAGCGCAGTTTATGCTTCTGCGTTAAATCTACGACGTGGCTAGGTACGTGGAGACACTGATTCTATGCGGAAGCTTAGCGTAAATAATAGAACAACACAAAATGTATAACTTTGGTCTTGGGTTTTCTGGTTGTACTGCAATGTTTCTAATATTTTAGAAGAAGACGGGCAATATGAGCAGCTGACAGACAGTGAGTGAAGGAGCGGGTGGCCTGATGAGAGATTTTGCCGTCTTCATAACAGCAGACGGCGCTAATCCGCATTATTGCCCAAAAAATTAAAACCAGCACCTGATTGGCTTCTCTGGGATTTTTGGCTCCCAAAGGAGAGAAAGACCGGGCGTGCTCACTGGACAATACTGGCGACATTTGCAAATGCGTGTTTTAAAATAGCGTTACATTTGTTTTATAATAACGAAATGTAATGTGTGCTGGCCTATGTTGATTGTGTGGCACACCGCTGTGCTGAAAGCGGTCACAGTGTGGTACCTCTTTCTCTGAGACATTCACAAACCGCGTTCTAAATAAACAGGATAAATAGGTTCGGACTTATTTTTACAACTGAAACTAATTGATACAAATGAAATGTTATTACAGAGAGAAAGAGGGAGAGAGAACGGAAAAAGGTACCGCCGGTTGCAAGTATCGGATCAAATGTAAAAAGTTCCCAACCCTAATTGTGACTAAACTATTAACAGTAACCTGGTTATGATACACTTACAGTACTTGTTGACCCTTTCAGATACAACATTACAACAAGTCTGTATCCGTTTGAGGGGGACAACATCTATAAGCTATTTGAGAACATAGGAAAAGGAGACTACACGGTTCCCGAGGAGTGTGGACCCCTCCTGTCGGACCTGCTGCAAGGTGAGTGTAGAGCAAAATGTTTTTACTAAAAGGCCAAATTATATATTGATCATGGTTTGTTACTCTGGTTACAAATGTATTCCTTAGTGGGTGAGTCATAGGTCAGCATTGGATTAATCCATTGAGTGTCTTATTTTGGTCTGAGCAGTAAATGACTGTTGTGCATCTTCAGGCAATGTCATACATTTATTTTAACAGTGGTGGGTTGGTCTCAGTACATTTTTGATGATTACATAATGCAATTTTGTCAATCGGAAGTAGAACTTTGAGATGGAATTGGTTGGAAATGTTGTGAGTAATAAATCACAAAAAAAAGAGTCCCAGCCGGTTGCACTGTAATCTTTTCTGCATGTGTCCAGTAGGTGGTGCTGTGACATTGCAAGTCAATGTGACTTTTCAGCATATGAGGCTTCCTCCAAATTGTAGAAATCCCTCTAGCTGTCGACGTAGTTCCCATTGAATTTGGAGCCGGCAGCAGAATACTAAACATATTATAGTCAGGCTTGTCTCGCAGACCCAAGATTAGGTTTTTCACAGACTAATGAAATAATGAGCTGAAAGCCTGGTATTGTAGCTTGTTATCCATCTTATTTTACTGCACTTGTTCTCACATGGAGGGACTTTGAGCAATGCCTAAACCGTGAATAGGTGAAAACAACAGCCACATTCTGGTGCTGCTACATCTTACCGATCCTCCATCTCCCATTTTGTGTGAGCGTTTGACGTCCGAGTGTGTGATGACGCAGCACCTGGGAGATAAGTCAGTCTCTCCATAATTACATGGTCTAAAATAAGCCCAGTGCCACAAAAGGTGTCCTTCAGCAGTCACAGCACTACTATTGGAACTCTGCATGCTGCCCCTCTCTGCCTGCTGGGAGACAATTACATTAGGTGTGGATAGGCACTGCATCACTGCTGCCTTATCACACTGACATACTGCCATTCCCGCAGATTCAGCCCACATTATGATAATTGAGGGGGAAAAAATCGTCATTACTTGGTACCGCTGTTAAGCTACTGATATTGATTTTTCCTTATTGTACCTCATTGAATCCTTAAGCTGTGCAGGATGCCTTGACACACAGTGATTGAGATTATTGTGAGCTTTAATTAATGTTCCTTGAATAACTTTACCATCTGTCTGCTGTTACCTCACCCCTCACTGCTGCAGCCTCGTACACTTTATGTTAAACACTTAACAGAAAGATGACGCGAGTGGAGAAATTGTTTAGGGTTGTGATTGAATTTATCTTTGTAATGTTTGTTTTTCAGGAATGCTTGAGTACGACCCTGCAAAGAGGTTTTCCATACAAAATATAAGGCAACACAAGTGAGTGATTAAGTATATAGCATAAATTGCAAAAGATCTATACAGATCTTTAATATGTGACTCCTGGCCTACAGTAAAGGCTTAGAAAACCCATTTGAAGACTTATTGTCGATTACATGTGCATTTTCTCCCTGCCTTTACTTTCTAGCTGGGTACGTAAGAAACACCCTCCGTCTGAGCCCCCTGTGCCCATCCCTGCTAACGCAGAAAGCAGGGACCCTTGGCGGAGTATGACAGTGGTGCCCTATCTGGAGGATCTACACGGCTACACGGAGGAGGACGATGACGAGCTCTACGATGGAGAGGATGAGATCATATATACTCAGGACTTCACAGTGCCAGGTAAGTGTACGCTCAGACAATTCTTTAAGTTGAACCCAAGATGAATTTAAATATCTTTTTATATTTAAGGAATGTCTTTCTATATTAATCCTGATAATCAAACTGAATTAACATTTCACTTAATTCATTCAGCCTGGCATTGTGTTCACGTAAGCCAATTTTTTTGTTAGAAGGATGGAGTTACAGTGGTGTGAAAAAGTGTTTGCCCCCTTCCTCATTTCCTGTTTCTTTGCATGTTTGTCCCACTTAAGTGTTTCGGAACATCAAACCAATTTAAACAATAGTCAAGGACAACACAAGTAAACACAAAATGCAATTTGTAAATGAAGGTGTTTATTATTAAAGGTTAAAAAAAATCCTAACCATCATGCTCTTCCTGTGTAATTGTGTGTTACCTGCTGTAAACGCTTGAAATGCTAAATACATTGGATGGCTGCGTTAGAGGTTCTGGCCGCAATTTCTTTTTCTTTCTTTTTCTCTTCCTTTTTGGTTTTTGTTAGTCAAAGTTATTGTTCTTTTTATTCAGTAATGGATAATATGGGATTTGTAATATAGCAAAATACCATACTTCACTCAAAACATAATCAAGTATTTACATAATCATAATAAGTAACATAATCAATCATTTTAAATTACCGATTTCTCAAAACTCCTTGAAAAATACAAAATACACAACAAAAGTACTCAATACAGTAACTTGAGTACAAGTATTTCATTACTTTCCACCTCTGGTGCATAGGTACGCTGTCAAATAATTAATTTAATTTTAGAACATACTGAAACGAATAGATAATAACATATTTATATTTGATTTAATTTGTTCCCCAACTTCTTTTGTCTTCTCCCTCCAGATATCAGATCCTTTTGTGTTGCTAGGCAACAACGGGTGATAATGAATGCAGTAGTCGGTGTTGAGTATCTAGAAGTGGTGCCCCACATAAAAACTAATTAGTGCTGCAGAATGTGAATGAAGTGATCTAAAAATAGTCCTGTTGAAACGGTTTTGTACAGAATGGTTTTTATATGAATGGTTTTCAAGGGTTCACTCCCACACATGATGAGAACGGTTTCAAAGGATGTTTCATAAAAATGAAATGTGTGTGGTGAAGGAAGCAACAGCATGACCTGACGTTTCTCTTATGCTGCAGCTACATCTCCCCATATCAAAATCTAGTAGCCGGTACCGATTCCACCAAAATGACACGATACTCAACACAGTCAATACCATGGTGTGTAGAAGCAGGAAGAAAAAATTAACTTTAATACATAAATTAATTCCTTCATTTAAACATTGTAAAAAACGCATTAGTGGCAACTATGGATGTCATGATACCAGGGACTTTCTTTTACGGTTTGATGTGGAGTGGAGGGGGCAAGGAGAGCGTGATTCAGGAAAAACGTCGAGAAAACGTCTTGTGGAGCCACAGCCTGCTGCTATGCAACGTCTTTCATGAATTAACCCGGAACTCCCAAAGAGCAAGCATGTTTATTTAGGTCTATTGCTTTTTCACGTGGAACTGGGCAACTTTAAGTTAAACTAAGTGGCTAGGGTTGGCCATTGTAGCTAATGCTAGGCTGTGACAACGGCAAAGAGAAACAGACTTACTTTCTCTTTGGGAGCTCCAGGTGAATTTGTGAAAGCCTTTGCTGGAGATGTACGGTAAAGCAGTGCGAGGACATAAGGCCCTCTGTTTTTCTGTGCTGGTGGGCGTTCTTCTTCTCCAGCATTTAGCGGCAAACTAGAACACTTGTAGTCAGATCCGGAAGAATTGCATCCCCATGTATCTACACTACTGTAAAAAAAAGAGGAGTCACTTTTTCAGAATTTTTGTATTTAAGTACCAGTTCTTGTGACATCCCTATCTCACTGATTTTAATATCGTTTACAGTTTCTACAGTGTGGGATGTCATTTAAAGGTTCTCACAGCCCCAACTATACACATATACACACACACACACACACACACACCTGCACATTAATGTTAGGACCCAATTTTCACTCAGTTTCAGTTGATTTCCTGGTGTTGTAGGTTACTATTTATCTTGTTTCTTATGGTTATCTGACCTGATTTCATGCTGTTGCTGCTGACAAATTAGCTTTTTAAAGGTCCCCTTCTTTAAAACAAAAAAAAACAGCAGGTCTGCGGTATGCTTTACTGAACTTGCTCAATGAAGCAGTGGTCAAGTCATAACTTGTATGAAACTATCATGTATTTGTTTTAAGCCTAATGTGCGTGTTTTTTAGGACAAGTGGCCGAAGAAACTCGGGATCAAGAGCACGCAGACCACAGTCCAGCTGTAGCCAAGCCAGTTTGTGTGAACGGGACAGACGGTGGGTCTCTGAACAGCAAGGCCAAAGCCGAACGCCGATCCTCCTCTTCATCCAACCCCTCACGTAAAGGAGTCTCCACAGCCAGCAAGATCCGCAAGCTCTCCACCTGCAAACAGCAATGACCCCCCTCCCCTTCCTCCCTCAGCAACAACCCACGTGGTGAGTGTGTAGACTGTTAACAAAGACACCTTCCATAAAATAGATCAAGATTAACACCTAAGGAGATAAAAAGATAGTAGGGATGAGATGAGAATGCGTTGTAGATGAGTATCTGTGAAGAGTGGAAGAGAAAATCAGGGAGGAGAGAGTGTTGCTATTCAGAAAGCAGTGCTCTGACTCACTACCGCTCCCCAAGCAGACTCATGAGCTGTTTTTTATACCGTCACAAAAACTAGATCTGGACTTGTCCGATCATGGAGCATCCCTTTTCTACTCTGTTAGAATTCATCTAGACTATATCCTCCCAGGGTTTTATCAGTGGCCTTCATTCAGGTGAAGAAGTGGGGCACATTTATGCTGTAAGCGTACAGTATACACACCAATATAACAGGTTGTCCTCTTTCCAGTTACCACCCACATTTTGCTCTTTCAAGCTCTTGCACACACAAACCAGTCATGAAGTGAGGTTGTTTGTCATGAGTGCAGTGCAGAGGAGATGCTGTGCATTAATTTGTTCAGGCAATGACTCATCCTGGTTAAGATAAAGTGGGCTGTGGGATGTGTATCTCTCTCTCTTTCTCACCCTGTGGATGAGTCTGTCTGTGTTAACAGCACCAATTGGTACTTATGTGTTGTAAATCTCTTTTGGACATGATATTTGATAAACTTGGCCAAACGTCTGTTATACTCTGTCCTCCATCTCTGTCCCTCTTAGGTTGATCTGTCCCCGTCCTTCTGTGTCCTGATTCCTCACAGTTGTGGGAGAAACCTGCAGACGTTAATCCCCCCCATACCTCCTTGGACCACTGGCCTGCAGAATCTTTTGAAAACTGAGTGACGGGGAGGAGGAGGACAGCATGAAATGTTCTTTTTGCTCTGAGACTGAGTCACTGGCTGTGAAGATGGTGGTTTTTTTCCCCTCATATTTTGGCTCCTTTCAACTGTTGTCATCCAGTTCTTTCAACTAGTCATTTCCCCTCTCCATCCTGTCATCCTCTTTAGAGGGCCGAGTGTTGCACCGGACGTTACAAACCCCATCACCCCGGTACCCCACCCATCAACCCCACCTTCTGTTTTTTTTGACTACGTTTGTTTTTACAGAACCCTGATGGCAGTTTTAAGGCACATTGTGATGTGTTAAAAAAAAAAATTAAAGAGAAAAAATAGATGACAAAAGTTATGAATAATTCTATATTTAAATCTATAATGAGAATAATTATGATACTACTCTACTACCACCAACATAAAAAAACTGCATGCTGTACAGAGCTGGAAGAAAGGGAAAGTGGTTTGTGGACAGACTGAAGCTTTGAGATCCACTGCTGACCTGTTGGGGATTTTTGATTTCCATTTAGTTTTTGTTTTTTTCTTCTTCTTTTTTTCCAATGAATATTTTTTAATTATTATTTATATAAAATATGTCCCAAACAGGCTATTTTGTTGGATGATCCTTTTCATTTAATTTTGGGTTGAACATATTTTTTTTTTATTAAGAAATACTCCTAAAGTGGTTAATGTCCTGTTTTTTAGTTTTTATTATTATTATTTTACCTGTCCTTACCGAGGTTTTACTTTGATAGGAATCCTGCCCTCGTCTTTTTCGGATGTCTGCAATAGTTTGTAGTCAGTTCCCTGAACATCAAGAGGCCGATGTCACTCAGCTGCAGGCGGTGTGCCGTCACCATCGCCCAGTCACCTGTTTTCCAGCGGTGCTCTTTGTTGCGCTGATCACAGCAGCGGGAGCCCTAACCCCCCCCCTCTTACGCAGCCAGGGCCATCGTCAGCCCCTCGCTGGGAATAGATCAGAGAGCAGGTGAGTCACAACTCAGAGGGAGGGAGAGACAGAACAGCGCTTCCCACTTCAGCAATGTCAACGCAGAGATTCTCCGTTCAGCGAGACACACAGAGGGATGAAAAGATGGCTCACTTAACAGGCTGAACAACATGTCTGCGGTATGTTATGTCAGGACACATTTGGCTTTCTGTTCCTCACACTACATTAGCTTACACGAGTCGCATTACAACAGCAGAAATTCCCAGGTTGTGGAGCCCCTTTTAGTTCATTTCTTTTATTTTATTCAGAAAAAATGTTTGATCCATAATGAATATGCACCTCAGTTGGTTCCACAAGGTCTCTAGCCTTTGTCAAGGCTCCAAGACACTGAATTTGCTGCACTACTCGTTTTACAATAAAGCAGATGGTTCCCCATGAATGAGAATAAAGACATGACTTTCATAACATACAGACATGTACTGTAGCTGAAACCCATTTGTGTGACAGGAAAAAGGGACATGCTGTACCTGCCCTCGCCGTTTCCCAGGTGACCTTGTACATTAACGTGCAGCAGTATTCTCCCGTTAAAGAGATTGAATTTGACATGAACGAATAATTGCATTTCACATCCATACTTGCAGAAAGACCGTGAAACGACTGCTTGTCAACCTGTGATTTTTACTTAAAGACAGGTTATCCTCAGAGTATAACTTATCAGATAGAGCTACCAATATTTTTTTTTTCTTCTTAATGTCAACAAATGAGCAAAGCCACCAAGGTGTTAGGTTGTCTCAGTGCTTTCTCACTTCCCCAGCCAGGCAGTAGTTCTCAGCCCTAAGCTCATCATTTTCCTACTGAAGAGTGGGAGACAAATGTCTTTTATTCTTTTAAATCCTAATTGTTTTCTTTAAACAGCTGTCCACTTTTTTAGCAAACACTCCTTCAGTGGGAGTAATTAGTGCATTTTTGGAGGTAATATTTTCCGCTGTGGTTTAACCTTTGTGCATATTTATGATGTATGTGGGATTTATTTAAAATAATTGTGACTGTGTATGTAGCAATGAACCAAATGTTACAGTAGCAACATGCTTTTTATAGACTTTATGCACAACAATGGATAGAACTACACTATATCGGGCTTTGGCTACACAGGTTATTCTCGACGGTGGGATCAATTATTCATTTTGGTCTTTTCGTTTCATTTGTTGACAATAAGAAACAATATTATCAGACTTATCTTTTATTTGGTAATAAAGTATATCCCATGTCGCTGCTTTTTAGTTTCAACCTCCACTTTCACAGCCTCAACTCGTCAGCCAGCGGAGTCCCAGCAGTGATTCAAAACCCTTTGCTCGAGCCCAAGGAAGCTCCCGGATACTGTCTCCGTAGTTATGATGAATGACTGGGACGAATGACTAACAAAATCTTCTACAAATAAATAAATATTCTAGACGCACTCTCCACATCTGCTTATATGGTGTTAATGGGAGGGCTGAGAGCACTGAAGAACTTCATTATTATCAGTTTTTACATGGTCAGCGTTCTTCCTATTGCCAAATACAGAAACCACAAGCTTTCATGGAGACATTTACCCTCGTAGTGATTGAGACAAGAAGGACACTTGAGGAGGATATGGTTTGAAAATGGGTGACCGAAAATACATTATCTTTCTTCCCGTCAAAGTGCTTTTTTTGTTTTAAAATTAAAACTGTACAGTATTCACATACACATTGTTTGGACATACAGTAGCATGCTGAAAAATCACAGTAAAGTCTGAAAATATTTCCTTTCTAAAGATGGGTCTATATTTTCAAAGCAATGTAATGAACATATTTGATTTCAAGAATGGTTACCAATAAAAAAAAAGGGGACATCACGTCTCACATGGCGTCACAGTGGAAATCAAGGTCTAAATGGAAATGTTGGACGAGACTGGTCATCAGGAAAGAAGGGACTTCTGTCCTTTAGATGTATCTCTTTCGATGCATTGGTTGGCTATGTTTATGTTGAAATAAATGTAAGGGACACAAAGATTGACCAAGTATCTAGCACATGATGATGTTTGAAGTTCTAGAAACAATTGTGTTTCAGTCTGTCGACTATAGATAGTGGATCTGAAATAAAGTTGCAGATTGTTATTAGGTTATGTGGAATTGAAGCCAGGCGAGGCTGTATGAGTAAGCACATGATCCGTTCCTGCCTGGGCAAGCTTCTCTGTACTGCGTAGGCCGCCGTAGAGCCTCTCCTCCACCGACACGACCAGCTTGTCTGTCAGGCTGCTTTCTGTTAGAATAGCTTGACTGCTGTTGTTGTTTCTGTTGTTGACTCTCGGGTCCATGTGGATTATCTGTGTAGTCACAGTGGTAATAGACTGGCTAGTTGTGCTATCTGCGTCCGTTTTCGTAGAGGCCTGGCAGCCGTTCCCTTCATCAGTCGACTCCGCGCAACTCTTTGTTGCATCAGTGCCTTCAGAGGTTGTGTCGGCTGTACTTTCCGTGGCGTCCCTTGCAGCTCCTTCACTTGACTGATCTTTGTTGTCTGTGCTCTCTTTGGTTTCTTCCTCACAAGTCGCAACCTCGCTGGCTTCTTCGTCTGCAGCGCTTGCAATGCGCGAGAGTGTGCTGTGATATCTGGTGTCCAGAGGGTAACTGGCGCTGTCACCTCTCCGCAGCGGGGTGAACCTCTGCCTCTCTAAAGATGGGGAGTATCTACCCCCGGTACCAGACCCCGGGTCGCTGTATTGCTTGTGTCTCTGCCACTGCTTCCGGAGGTGAACTTTGGATCGATGCCTGGAGCGCAGCGGAGAATCCTGCTGGTCGAATCGGGGGTCATGGCGGAGGAACTCGTTGAAAAGAGCGTCTGTCTTCTCATCGATGCTGTAGTCGCGGCGGCGGAGACGGGGTTTGTGAGGACTTGATGGCTGTGGGATTGGCTTTATCAGCGGAGACATCAGCGGGGATTGTGATTCTGGAGATTTCTGAGGATGAAAGGATTTCAGAAGCTCGTATGGTTCTTGAAGGGTAAGAGACTGCCTGCCAGTTTGAGAGCTCTCCCTTAGTTTCTCCTCTGTGCTGTCTGCCATCTCATCCTCCAGCTCCTCCTGAAAAAGCCTGGCCTTGATGCTCTCGCACACAGAACTTTTTCTCCCAGAGCTGGTGAAGAACAGCCTTCTCTCAGAAGCCGTCTTCACTCTAGGAGCTCCAAGAGTCCCAAAAAGCCTCAATTCCTCTGGTGCCCTGGACGGTGCTTCAATGGAGGCGTAGCCGCTGTCCATCTGGAGGAGCTTACGATTCCCTGGCTCACCCTCTCCTCCAGCTCCACTTCCCACCTCGCTGTCCCCAGCTGAAAGCCCTCTGAGCCCTCCATCCAACATCTCTCCCTCCCCTTCTTCAGGCTCATCGTCCAGGTCTTGGGACAAGCAGCTGTCCAGGCCGGAGCGAGCGCCGGCACCACCGAAAGATGAGACGCTGTCGGCATCGCTGCGGATGGACTCCAGGTCGGTGCTGCTCTGGTCTGAGGAGGCATATTGCTCCAGAGAGGCCCGCAAGCTCCAAATGTCTCTGTACAGGGAGGGAGGAGCCTCCAAACTCTCCTGGCGATTCATGGATGAAAGAGATGAGCCAGAGTCGGCCCTTCGTCTGGCCTCAGCTCCCAACACCCCCTCATCTCCGTCATCTGCCTCTGCCTCACTTGTTTTCCTCACATCTGATGTACAGGTGTCTTTAGTTGTCCTTGTCATGTCTTTAGACCTTTCCTGTACGGCATCTCTTTGTTGTGCCCCTAACAAGTCGTCAACTTCTACAGTTTCTAGCTCGACTCCCGCTGCTTTTGTTCTGATAACTGCACCAAACTTTGTTTGTTTCTCTACCCCCGTCCCATTCGCTGTGGCCTCCTCTTGTTTCTGGGAGCGACAATCATTTGATGGCGAACAGAGATCTTCTTTTCTGGCATGGGTGCTGCTACCACCTACCTCCACCGTGGCCTCTACTTTTAACCTGCACAGATGGAGAATATTTAATAATTCTGGGAATGTCATGGTGCAAGTCATGGGATAATGGGAAGGGATTTACCTGCTAAGGAAGACTGAAGACGTGGGTGCAGTGTCGGCGTGGGACAGAGACTCCGCAGAGAGGGACTGGAGGCCGCTGGTCTGGATGGGGGACTGTGGGAAAGAGTCAGTGGCCTCATCTCGGAGAGACAAAGAGTCGTCTTCGCTGTGATCAGTGGTTTCACTTGCTGCTCTCTGTCTCTGGAAGGGCCTTCTCTTGGGAGATCCTGGTAGTAATTCACATAAAAGATAGCAGTCTACAGGATGTTTTTCACCTTTTGTTTTCTTTCAAATTGCTATTATTTTGCATAGTTAGATCATCCACAAATTGGAGCTTATTCATTCATGACATTTATCCAAACCTTTGGCATCCAGGCTGGCAGCCCGATGACTGCTGTCAAACTTCCACCTTCTGAAGAAAGGCCCTGCCCCCTCCAGACTGGCATGGCGTCGCAGTTTAGAGAAGAAATGTAGAACTAAAGTCTGGCCCGGAGCATGAGGCAACTCTCCTCTCATCCCCCTTTCACTCTCAGCATCTCCCCTGTCCCCGATAGCCGCAATCTGACAGAAGAGATGGAGCGAGGAGATGAGACGTTAAGGAGGTGTTGAGGCAGACTAGCTGAGATGAATTGCGACGGGCATAGGCAAAGCCCTCAGGGAACAGCAGTTTGTCATATTGTCACTCAGCTGCAGTGATGACTGATGCCACAGTGCATCAGTCGCTTTGAGCCTGTGGCAGCGGCTTTTCACACTCGGTTTCTGTTTCATGCGAGCCTCACTGAGCAGTATATCTGTGCAAATGTATTTCTGGCCAATGAAAAGGCTCCTAATTTTGCTGTGAAATGAACAAAAAATTACTTCTTTTAATCTAAACAAGTGTTTCAAGTAGAAACTTAAAAACATGCAAAAACTTTCTGAGAGTCGGACCCTGAAATGTTGACGAGCACTGGCGACAAGAACCCAGGATGAAAACAAAAGACAAAAGATCTCAATGAAACGTGTGGATCTCATCCTACGTTGAGGAAGTGATAAAACAAGACTCTACAGCTACGCTAGCGTGAGGCGGTAGTTAGGCACAGCATCACTTTGAGCTGGTCTGGACCAAAGGGTTTTGACCCGACCAACCAACAGACCAACATTGCACTCTACAGAGTCATACTGCCAGCATCGCTTAGAGATGTATTGACCTTCATTACGTATTGCCCATCTTGTGACCATTAACAAAGAAGGGGAAACTCACTGTCTGGGACCGTGTGTGCTGTACTTTCATGGCTGACAATGCCTGTCTGGTGCTCTGGTCCAGGATGGTGGAGTGGTGTGGGTCTCCAGGAAGACCTCCGCTGAGGCTCTGTCCCACCCAGTTGGGGACTCTTCTCTCAGGGGGCTGGAGGGCAAATCAATGCAGGTTAGAGATGAAAAACACTTGATTCTGTGAGATAAATCACACCCAGTGTAGAGTTACCTGGTAGATGGTGAGGGGCAGTTTGGGAGCTGTTGTCTCATTGATGTTGACAGTGCTGCTCTCTGTGGAGTCACACTCCATGATGGTGAGGATCTTCAGGTCACAGGGGGCCGGAGGCAGGTGAAGGTGGGTCAGCCGGGCCTTTTTCAGGTGGTGGAAGTCTCCCTCAGTCAGGGTGTACCTGAGAAGACAACCAATCATCAGATCTAGTTCCAGCTTATCCAAGTAATAATGCCAAAACAACCTTGTGGAACTGTACCTGCGTCCTTTGTCCTGGATCGTCTTCTCCAGTTCGTAAAGTGCAGATTCATTGAAGGAGACTCTGCGGCCAGTAGACCCGGTGGAGACAAATCGTTCTGTCTCTCCATCGTGACAGCTCGCAGCTGAGAGAGCATCTGATTCATCCAGATGAATGGTGATCTCTGAGTGGCAAAGACAACGAGGACGAACCAAGGGAGAGATGTAGCGTCAGTGACATGGAGGGACACAAGGAGACCAGGACACTTGATGAATGTATGGAAATACACAACTCGGACCTTGGGTGGGCTGAGAATCCTCAGCATAAGTGGTGTTTGTCTTCTCAGGGTCATCACTTGCTCTGAAAAGGGGAAAATAATTGTTTCACTCTGCGCTCTTTTCCCAGAACATCTGTCACAATCACGTTGGCTCCTGTAAGCAGGTCCGCTTGTCCCACAGGGGGTCCCTCAGCAGAGCGTACCCACCTGGAGTAGCGTCGTCCACCCATGCAGCAGTGGTGACAGAAGAGGAGCAGCAGGGAGAGCAGGACCAGCGTCCCCCCGGCAAAGACACTCAGCAGCACCAACAGCAGCACATAGTTGTCCACCTGGCCAGCCGACACAGGCACATCCTGATCCAGAGCAGCCATGAAAGAGAGGGTAGGTACATTTGGTTAAAAACAATACAGGCTGGAGGTACTTGTACTTTACTAGAGTATTTTGGTTTTACATTTACATTTCACGTGGAAAAATTGCACTTGTCACTCCAGTACATTGTACATACATAATATATAATTACTTCAAAAAGTATGGTGGTAATATGTATCCTGGAAATGTAGACGCACCCTAGCGGCAGCAAATGTTATCTGCAGCCAGGGTCGTCTAGCAACTGTCGGTTGGCTTGCAAGCTGGAAAACCAAATCCTGATCCAGCCAATCACATCGTGTATAGAGTCGGTGGGCGGGCTGAGTTGCAACGGTTCGGCGTGAATTACTTGAAAACATATAAAATTTGTCTTTTGAATCCGCTTTGGCCGTGACTCTGTAAGACTTGGAGTTAAGTTGAAGTCATCGTTAAAAAAGGAAGATGTGTTTGGAGGTTAGAGTTTAATCTATAAACCGGCGGTGCTCTGGTTGGTTGGAGCGCTATCCTATTGCGTGTAGAGGGAATTTGAAAGACAACCGTTTATCCCGCCCCTCGGATTGAGCCCGGCCAATGGGGAGCTCCCAGACACAACATCTGGATGTGGGTTAGGCTTGTAGGGCTAGTTAATATATAAATGAAAATAAGATCCACATCTTCAAACATTCACTATTCACTTTAAATTAATTACTTCTTTTCTTATGATACAGTCACTTGACCTACACACCAACTAGTTTATGATAGGTGGAAGTAATAGAAATCATGTGATAGAAATTGAGTAGATGAAAATGCATGTGAAAAAAGTGAGTGATTTGATTAAACAATCATGATATGATATAAAGAGTCATTTTTATGACTTTATCAATTTATTTTTTCAGGAAAGTGGCCTTAAAGGTGGAGGTAACAAAAGATAATTGGGGAAAAAACAACCTGAAGTGATGAAAATGCATGTGAAATAATGGAGTGAAAGATTATCAAGCGATTTGATAAACTTGACATTTTATTTGAGACTGGGCTGTGTAGCATTCAGCATTCCAAACAGACATAGAAAGCAATTCTTTCAGCCCAAAATGTCAATCAAAGCCCTAATTTAAACGCTGATCACTTCAGTCTTTCTCCATTTAGTTTTGTTACCACCCTTGAAGCCACTATGCTTAACCCTCATGTTGTCCTCGGGTCAAAACTAAAAAGCAAAAGAACGTGAAATAAACGTGACAAATATTGGAAAAAAGCTACAAAAATGCAGGAAAAAAAACAACAAAAACTTTCTTTCTTTTTAAATGCTGAAAAGTGACCAAAAAATGGAAAAAGGGACAAAATAAACAAAACATTCGAAAAAGAGACAAAAAATTGTTAAAATTCACATAATTAAAAAAGTGACAAACATATAGGAATAAAATTGACATTAAAAATGATGAAAAATTGCTCTGTTTTTATCATATCGTGCCCGTTTAATTAGCCTAAATCAGCTTTTAATGAATCAAATCACTTATATTTAATAACTTATCTTTCTTATATCTCTTTCTATTCGCATAAATTTTTCTCGCTCTGTTCTTCAATTCACATGCATTTTAATCGTCTCCATTTTTATCAAATACGTTGTGTTACTTTCACCCCTTATATCAGTTTTCCAATCCTAACTCTAACAAAATGTTACTTTCTGATATATGAATAAAGAATTCATCAATTGCTGGCTGACAGGAATGAATGTCAAATATCGACAGAAAATGTGATGTCGCTCAAAATATCAGTTTTAAAATCAATATCGGTCAAACCCTGGTGCTCTATACTCTGTCAATGTTGCAAAACATCAATTTAATCCCCAATTCTTGTGTCCAGATTGCTGGAACTCATAACTAATTTACTAAATAGCACAAAACGGCAGGAGCTTACATATCTCTGGTGTATAGTTGATGACAGTCATTGATTTTTCTCCCTTTGAGCTTCCCAGCAATCTTTTTGTTGCGTTATGCTGCCAGCTAAGCGCCATAATATTGAATAAAAAGTGGAATTAACACTGAAAGACTTTCTTAAGTCCCTGCATCCTCACAGTGACTCTTATCCACACACACATCCTGTCTGCGCACACACACGCAGATACAACTGCTTTGCACTCTCACTGATTAATACTCTTAGTCGTGGCTGAGTGAGCTCGGGGATGCTAATTGAAACGTCAGAAAGACCCTTAATTCAATCTCCCAGCTCGTCCAAATGAGGGGGAAATGAGGCCTCCGCAGGCTAAAAATGGAAATCGGAGGAGGATGCTGAAACACATGAGCTATCCCCACACCAGACCTTCCTGGCTCTTCTTCCGATGCCAGTTTCAAAAGAAACAAACGGAATAATCATCTATTGCAACATTTAGCGTTACATAATATATGAAAGTGTCAAAGATTTTCATTGGGCACAGATTTAAAGAAAACCGTGGAGTGGAGTGGGGTGGAGAAGCTCTTTGCTATTCGCTGAGACTTTAAAAATAAAAATAAAAAGGTTTTTAAGTTATATTTAGCTGCATTCAAATTCCCTCTTTTGTCTGACAATGAGTCGAAAACGTCCAAAATAATAAGTTTACAACCTCAAATTCTCCCAACTGGAGAAGCAGCAAACATTTTTAATAGAAAAATAACTGAAAAGATTAGTTTTCCGTCAATCTGCAAATGGATAGTGAGTGAGTGAGTGAGTGTGTGAGTGTGTGTGTGAGTGTGTGTTAAAGAGCAAAATCAGCTGGTTTTATGCTCCCTGAAAAAAAATAACCAGCACTCCATCTGTGTCAACCTCCAGCACAAGCTTAATCCATCAGAAAGTGTGTCACCATACAGAGCAGAGTGTGCAGCTGTCATGTATTTCCCCTTTTCATTCAACCTCAAACCTGCTTCAAGGCTGAATATAAACAGAAGTCGTGTCACATTAAAACACACAGAGAGTATATGTTTTACATAAGATGCTGTAGTGGCTTACATTTAGCTGAAGCCTATGGGGAGATACAGTAGGCTGTGTTTGAAGGTGTGTGTGTGGCTGTGTGTCTCTGTGTGTGTGTCTGTGTCTGTGTGGGGATAACCGCATCATCACAGCATATTAGCAACATGCACATCTTGATACACACGTGTGTGTGTCTGTGTAAGAATAACAGCTCCAACACAGCATATTAGCAATATGCACATCTTGATACACATGTGTGTGCTTGTGTGTGTGTGTGTGTGTGCGCGTGCGCGTGTGTGCGTGTGTGTCTGTGTGGGAATAACCGCTCCATCACAGCGTATTAGCAACATGCACATATTAATACACACGTGTGTGTGTCTGTGTCTGTGTGTGTGTGTGTGTGTGTGTGTGTGTGTCAGAGTGCCTGTAGCTTAATGAAATCTGCTGTTTTTACAAGATCAGCCCAACAGGAAGAACAACGTAATCAATCAGCTGGAGCAGCGATCGTGTGTGTGCGTTTCTAACACTAACGCACACTGTCGAGGCAAACAACAGTCAATTCTCCTTTCCCGCAGACAGCTTTAACTCTCTGATAAACACTGCCGTGGTCTCCAATATACCCCCCCCCCCCCCCCCCCCCCCCCCCCCCCCCCCCCCCCCCCCCCCCCCCCCCAACCCCATATGGCACACAAAGCCAGCAACAAAATCAGTGCTGTTTTTTAGATTAAATCCTCTTTGTATACAGATCAGGCTATCCTTCCCTACAGCTCCACCTGGGATATCACCTGTTACTGGAACACACTGTGGTGTTAACTCACTATGTCTACCTATTGCTTTTGGCTGAGGTTGAGCGAAATCCCCAAAAGTGGAAGAGTTGTCGTTCACCAGACCCCGGACACCAGCTGAAGGTGTCCGGAGGTGTGTGTTGATGGTGTCGGACGTAGCGGTACTCACAGTGGAGTTCTCAGTCAGACTTGTCAGAACGGGCGAATCATTGCTCATGGTCCAGGTCAGCGTGTGTGAACCCTGCAGAGGACAGGTGGAGAAAGTGGAGTCAGACACAACTGCTTCTTTCTAGACCATAATACAATTTCTGTTTCTCCTGTTAGCATAAACAAGCATCACAAGTGTATGTTGCATATTGTTCTTATTCTTATTCAGTCGGTCAGTTTACAGGTTATTATGTTTATATTTTAAAG
The DNA here is from genome assembly GCF_013103735.1 of Etheostoma cragini. Taxonomy (NCBI): domain Eukaryota; kingdom Metazoa; phylum Chordata; class Actinopteri; order Perciformes; family Percidae; genus Etheostoma; species Etheostoma cragini. The sequence continues at coordinate 23,635,702 of NC_048418.1, read as the reverse complement.
TCATATTTTTCATGAGCTAATGCACTGTCCACTTTTGCACACAGTCTACCAAGGTATCTCACCTTATCATGGTCATTGGATTTCTATGAGGGCTTTTTATTTTTATTCTTAGGTATGTGTGATATATGTGTGTAAATGTGTTTGTTGTGTTATGGATGTCTTGCTACTGGAAGCCTAAAATTTCCTTCGGGATGAATAAAGTATCTATGGATCCATCCATGCATCCATCCATCCATCCGTCCATCCGTCCATCCGTCAGTCCATCCATCCACCCACCCACCCACAGCTGGAAATGGACCTCAACCGACCCACCATTTCCTCCTGTGTGAGTAACATCTGCAGTGTCCAGCTGTTTCCGGGAAGGATCCAACCAGTTTTAAAAACTTAAACGTGCATTGATTGAATGCTTTCCTTTTACTGTAATAATTACATGGAAAGTGTGTGATCACTCGATTGGGCATGTTGTCTTTGCATTTATATTAACAATTTTTCAATTCAAAGGGGGTCAGTGGTTCAAGTCCGCATACGGACTAAAGTACGGAGTGTGGATTGGTGGCTGGAGAGATGTAATTTCACCTCCTGGGCAATGCCAGGTGCTCTTGAGCAAGGCACAACCCCCCCCCCCCACACACACACACACACACACAACCGCTCAGGGCGCTGGTCCAGCTGGCAGCCCACTCACTCTGAAATCTCTCCATTTGTGCATGAATAGGACCTGTGTGTGTATTTCAGGCGCCTGTGTGTAGTGATTACTAACAAAGTGTACATTGTGTACATTGTAATTTCCCCACTGGGGGATCAATAAACAGTCTATCACTCAACGCGGAATGCCCTAACTTAAACCGCTCCAACCTCTTGTCCAGAAATTAGACAAGGTGTTTCAAAGAGGTGTCAAAAAACCAAAATGGCGATGGCCAAATTGAAACTCAAGTCTTCAAAAACCCCATTCTGAAAACAAACGGGTGAATGGTGTATGGTAAGCACCTACGTCTTTCAAACGCTACAAACCCAGTTTGTAATGACGCCTTTCTGTTGCAATTCTAACGTCATCCCAAAAATAGCAATGTAACCCCTGATGACATCACTGTAGCAACAGAAACATTACACAACTGTTTTCACACACAGTGAGCAGTACTCTTCATGTCAGGAGACGGGACCTCTTGTTTCAAATTGGTGTAATGGCCCTTTAACATGCAAGTGACACAAACCCAACTCCGGATTGAGTGTTGTGCGTTAAAGCCTACTGTGTCTAAATATGTACTGGTATCTCCTGAAGACGGACAATAACTAGGAACCAATCAAAAGCCCTTTCACCTCGGTCTCACAGTCCACTGTCTGTCAAATGAGACAGACGGAGAGGTGTGGGAAGAGAAGAAGAAGACCCGACAGTACCTGGTTATTTACAGAGACTTGTGTAACAGCCCATGACTGCCTTCCTTACACATACTAGTAACACTGCCATCTGCCGCATATTCCCTCTCCGTGGTGTTTTATGTAATATCTCATAAAGCTCAAGGTTACTATGACGAGGACGGAGCTCTCAATAGCACGGAGCACACCGACAAAAGAGAACCACACGCAGACTGTTACATTTTGGTGACACTTTACTTAAACCCCCATCATTCAGCATGTCTAAACAGTATATCAACACGTAATGAAGACATAAATCCTATGATTACAGCTGTGTACATCTATTACATATTTACTGATATGTGGCTGAATTTTAATGAAAGAAAAGAAAACAGTGATTTCAGATTGCTGCAGACTTTACAACATTCTGTCTTAACTTTTTTTTATTTTTTTTTATTTTGACATGATCACAGTTTTGCTCCCTGAATAGCAACCAGTTTTAATATAGAATGATTCAATGGTTTAATGAATCATATTGTCCAAGGTCTTAAAAATGTCCTCGTTATGTCACATTTTTGTACACTAAACTCACACTTAACTAGTTTCATTTAACTAATCTCACATTAACTGACCTGCTACAGCAATTCATTTTTAATTCATACCGCCAATCCAAACTCAGCCATAGCAGCTTCCTTTATGCATATCATGCGTGCAATGAAATATGCATAACATATATAAACACGACAAACTTGTGCCGTGAAGCCAAAGTTTACAAGGAATCACGGACGCTATGTTGGTCTGAATTTTAAGGACAACACATCTAGATGCCATTAAAACATAGTTTTGAATATATCAGGCATTGCCAACATCATATAACTGCTGAAGGCACACAATTTAGGCCTATGTTTTTGAAACACAATTATGCCTAATTGAAATAATTGCTTCAAAATGCCCTTATGGATCATAGGTTGTGTGAATCTTCACTGGTCTCGAGACTTATTACGATGATCCCGTCCTGTGCATCACCTCCTCAATATGATTTTACATTGTCATAAATGGTTTTCATCAACAAATTCAAGCAGTTACATATCTATACATATACATATATATATATATATATATATATATATATATATATGCGCCTATATGAACTCTGCTTTCAAAAAAAGACTGAATATGACAACAGACAAATGGCAAAAACAAAAAAGCACGTCTATATGGTCTATAATATGGTCTGTAATATGGTCCATGCAGAATTGTCTAGTCTGCATCGCGATGCAATGACGCAACGATTAATTTCAACACCCACATTGCACTTTTATTACAGCCAATTATAAATATTATAATTAAACAAGCTTGGCCTATATTTTTTTTAATTTTTTTGGAATTAACGTTTATTTGGGAGGGGGAGTAATGAGAGGGAGTGTGCGTGCATGTGCATGTGCGCGCGCGCGCGTGTGTGTGTCTGTGTGTTTGTGTGTTTGTGTGTTTGTGTGTGTGTGTGTGTGTGTGTCATCTCTCGCTTTATCCATAGGCTACAGATGGACGAGGCGGCTCCGACAGACGGACAGACACGCACGAACACACACACACACACACACACACATGCACGCACACACACACCCACACATCATTACATTAGTGGAATGATGCTTGTGGCGTTTACACCCTTATAAGCATCATCAGTATGGAGGGAGGAGGAGGAGGTGGAGGAGGTGGAGGAGGGAGGGAGGGGAGCGGGGTCACTGCATATCACCCTGACGTGTGACTGGATGATGGGGGTCTCCATGTGCCGGGTCTTACGGTCTATACAGGCGGTGTTGGGGGCAGCTTCTCTCCGCTGGGCAGGCTACAGCGAGCCGCTGCTCAGCAGCAGCAGCAGCCTCAGCCTCAGCCTCAGCATCAGCAGCATCTTCCTCTCTCCTCCGAAAAGCCTTCGATCAGGACTGTCCCGAATCTCTGCGTCGTCTGCTCTCATCCTGCAGGGGGGGAGTGGGTATGGGGTTGGGGGGGAGACTCACGATCAGTCACACGGGAGACCCTCATGTGCCGGGGGGCTCCTCGCCTCAAACACCTTTCACTTAAATCACCGCGATCATCCAGAGCCGGCTGTTGTCACCTGTCCCACGTCTTGCATTATGAAATAGTAGCACATTAACCCGCGAGTGTGTGCGCGTGGACGTGTAATAACTGGTGCTGATGTGAGCTGGACAAAGATTTGGACTCACCCGGCTGTAGACTCCGTTTGAAGCGGTGGTCCACAGGCAGCCTGCCCCGTCCGCATGCTTTAATTTGGGCTCCAAATGAACACTGTAGTTATGAATGAAACCACACGCGATTAGACACGCCCACCGCCCGCTCCCTACGCACCACGTGACCGATGATGATGATGATGATGATGATGATGGTGGTGGTGGTGATGTGAGATGGAGGAGGAAACCTCATTCACAGCAGTGGCTCATGAATGGGAGCTAATGATAGGTGGGCTAACTGATTTTTTTATTTTAATTTTTAATTTTTTAATCGATCCAGACATTCTAATTCATATTTTTTAATATGTTATTTCATTATGTGCCACTGTTTCTTTGTTGCGAGATAAAAGCAGGGAGACACACGCGTGTTGTGGACGTTGTCGTCATCTCACGTTTCACCACCAGGGGGCGACCTTGTTCGGTTGTTTTCCTGTTTTCTGGTTAAATGTGGGCCACCTAAAATGGAAGTTCTTCATGCAGCTTTTCCTTCTCTTTTTTTTTTTAAAGTCAGATCCAGTCCAGGCTCACAGCTAAATATAGAATATGTATTTCAAGTTAGTAGAAGCAATCCAAATTGGAGAATTTAGTCAATTGATCCGGCAACATTGATATCTCCTCAAATGCACACTGTTGAGGGACATTACTCAGGGAAAATGTAGATCGATGGATAGATGGATAGATGGATAGATGGATAAATGGATGGATGGATGGATGGATGGATAGATAGATGGATAGATGATATATGGATGGATGGATAGATGGATAGATGGATAGATAGATAGATAGATAGATAGATATTGATCCCAAAAAATGGGAAATTATGGTGTTCCAGTACCAAATATACATCAGTCACACAGCACAGAATATAAATATATAGGAAATACTAGGATACAATATACATACAATATACATGAAATTATAATAATAATAATAGGAATAAAACATCCATTCCTTTAATTTTAGTCTCAATAATTCCTAATTTCTGCTTTTCTAACTCAAACATTAGGTAGGCTATAATTTCCTATAAATGAGGTTTATTGACCATAAATTCCAAAAATAACTGTAAAACTAAAGTTAATAAGTAAGTGTTAAGTAGTGTTTAAACGTCTAAAAAAGTGACAAACATTGAAAAAAACGTCAAAAGGGATGAAAAGTGGGGAAAAACATGAGAAAAGGTTAAAAACATTGATAGAAAGCGTCAACCAAAGTGTTGATTTTTCAATTTTGACGGGAAGACAACACAAGGGTTAAATCCTAATACCATTAATAGCAAAATGTAAAATGATGCTTAACCTTTGTGTTGTCCCTCCGGCTCAAAAACGGACAATAATTGGACATTTTTGTCCTTTTTTCAGACTTTATTTTAGTTTTCACCATAACACCACCTTACTAGTTTAACACTACTTTTGGAATTCATAGTCAATAACCCTCATTTTCATAGAATTATACCTAATATTTGAGTTAAAAAGCTGAAATTATGAATTATTTGGACTAATAGTTAAGATCAGAAGAATAAAAGTGATTAATTGTATTTGCAAAGAGCTTTGAATGGAATCTAATCCATATTTTTGTGGTCATTTTGTTAAAAAGAAACCCATATTTCAGATATGGACATTTTTTAAAGGGGTCAAATGGCCATTAACCTGCTGCAATTTGCCACATTACATCATCTTTCGACCCCTTCATAAAGTCAAACTCTGGATCCAACTCTAGTTTTTCTGTGTATGACATCACAATGTCCTGATCTGTAGAGTAATGACATAATGATAACATAATGTAACATAATGTAACACAATGTAACCGATTGCTTAATTAATTGATGGTTAGGATTGGTGGTGGGTTTCAGGCCATTATTTGATGATTGGACCTTAGTTATTTGACTCATAACAATATTAAAAAGCATGCAAAATGACCAAGATAAGCCACTTTTGTAATTTGGTGTCAAGTTATTCCCATTAAATGTTTCTTTTTACTCTCTATCCGCTTTGTTTTTTTGCATCACAAAAAGAAGATACAAGATCCCTTTTTCCTTCTGCTAGCACTCTTTCTTTTGCATTTTCTTTCATGCATTTCCTCTCCCTCTCTTCGCCTTCCTTTGTCTACAGACCATTCAACACTAGTATTAAGAGATGCTGATGATGTTGTGTGGAACACAGTATTTCATTTCCTTTTCATATATGAGAGAAATCACAGCAGCAAGTGTTAAGTGTTAAAGTTAATCCCAATTGGCCGGGATTAGAACAATCCAATCATATCATAACACATTATTTTTTACTTAATGATGATGCCTGCTAAAATGAACCAATCCATTGTATATTACCTTGATTGACACTAAGTACAATTGAGGCTGATCCAAAAAAGCTTCTTGCAATCATCACACACATTTTATAGTGTAGATGCTTGTGTGCTGTAGAAATAAAGAAGAACAGAAGAGAAAGTGGTAGGTCAGACATCTGAAGATTGTATTTCCAAGCAAAGACTTTGCCTAAAAAACCTGCCTGAAACAGCTGTTTGACCTTTGCGTACTTACTGACTGGAGTTAACTGGAATAATGGAGCCTACTCAAGCAGTAAGGTGTCTCTCAGAGGACCGAGGAGATGCTTTTGATTCAGCTATGTGACCACACGTCCTCATGCCATGTCAAGTTGAATGGCCTCTTGTGTCTTCTCATGCTACGTGTCTTTTATTAGCACATTCTTGGGACATTTAAAGCTCCTCAGTCTCTTTTCCATTCGCTTAAGAGGGTTTCACTAACTTAATGAGCAGATAACCTCTTAAAACATCTGAAATGGAAACACAGCATGTGGTTTTTAAGGACTTGGGACCTGTTTATCCACTTTAACAGACAAAAAATGTATTGGGTTCAGTCTCTGAGACATAGAAATACATGTATAAATTATGTATTACAGGTGTAATACTCTACACATGCAGTATAGAGCAGTTTTCTCCACTGAATACACAGTATCATCTCAGGATCTAAAAACACGGCAGTACTTTTCAAAGCAATTCAATGACGTGGTATGAATTTCACACAAAACATGATCGATTTTTTTTCTTGTTTTCAGATGTATGTGAATGATCCTGTAATATATGTAGTATATGCATATGGATATATCCAGTGTTGCAGCACTTCAAAGCTTAGCAGTAAGCATGCTACTGGTCATACCAGGCCAAGCAAAAGCCCTGAGGTATTGAATGAATTGGGTGTATTAAAAAAAATGACATAATGTTGCCTAAACCCTCATGTTGTCCTCGGGTCAAATGTGACCCATTTTTAGTTTTTTAATCACAAAAAATGGGCCTTGGAAATAAGCACTGGAAATGTCAACATTAAAAATATCAAATAACATTAAAAAAAAGCACCCTCAACATTGAAAAGGTGACAAAAATGTCAGAAAAAAGTGATGATAATGTTTTGTGGTTAACGGGAAGACAACACAAGGGTTAAGTTATCAGTCGCAAGCAGTTTCTACAACAAGCAAGCCTCCTAAAGATGACACATAATCACAAAGGTGTACAATTTTGGATGCAATGCCACACTTTTAATATTCTTAAGAATTGAATTAAATGTTAAGATTGAGAATTTAATTAGATTTGCTTGGACTAATCCATAAATGGGTAAATAATCAGACTTCTGAGGGGCTCAGTTACATGTTGGTACCTCTCATGGTTTCTGGCTTAACATATGGTCAGCATTGGTCCATGCCTTGTACTTCTAGTACATAGATAAATGAGCTAAAGACAATTCATTTACAGCAATTTGTTTTGATTTTTCATCCCAAATAAGGATATAAAGTAATGCATTGTAAGATCCATCTTTCTCTCTTTGAGACAGCCATGTGATTTGAGTCTATCAATGAGATTCTTGTTGAAATATTCAGAACTGAATTAGTTTGTTTTATCTTTGAAATTCCAGCAACTCTAAGGTGGAACATACCATCTGGGAAATGATGCCAGGAGAGGCCGTGTATGGGAAAGAGGAATGTGGAGAGGTTAAACGCAGTGTGTGTGTGTTTTGGTGTGTGTGTGTGTGTGTGTGTGTCTGTGTGTGTTGCTGGATGGCTGACGTCAGAGCTGCGTCTCTGCATGCTCTGGAGAGCAGGACATCCTGTGGAATTGTTCTCAGCGAGGCCCGAAGAATGCAAAGCAGCAACCTCTCCCTCGTCACTCGTCTGGGCCAAAACGTTGCAACGCTGCCATGGTAACGTTGGGGAGGAATCCGAGTGGAGCAGGCTCGGGGAGGGAGGACAAGATCTCCATCACAATCTCATCGGGACATTGTGTTCATGCACTTAAAAGGAGAGAAGACGAAGAAAAGATCTGTGTGGGATCCCTTTTGAATTTCAGTGAATTTGACGTGTGTGTGTAGGCTATCAATAGCTCTCATGTTTCTGCAGCATTAATTGATAAAAAAAGAAACAAATAGAGATGAAAACAGCAGTATCTATAATAGAAAAGGAGACAATGGCTAGTTGGTGTTTTTACACTTAGGCCTACTGCAGCAAACATGTCTGCATTTAGGAGAGGAGTGAGTGTGGGGGTTGGGTGAGGAGGGGCGGTAGGTGATACGGGGCATGGGGGTGGAGTGACGCAGGCTGCGTAAAGCGGGGGTGTTGTGGGTGTAGCTATTTTTAGCCACTGTGAGGAGACACACATTAGCTGCAATATCCTGCCCTATCCCTGCTTCCTACGTCCCTTTACTCCAAAGCGGTCCTCTGTCTCTGTGAGTCATGTGGCAGGTGCAGCCCAGGGACCCCGCTCCAGACCAGAAGTGGGACACGAATACTAATCAGCCCAGGATGAAAAAGACTGCAGAGGACAAAGGGTGGATGCTGCCACGGGCGGAACAGTGAGATCACACAGCATCCAGTGATGTGCATGTGATGAACTGGTCACGGGTGTTTCCCTGCCTTCAGCCCGTAGCCCAGTGCATGCTGGGAATGGCTTGTGCACCCATGTGTCCTTGAAAAAGCAACAACAACAAAAAGTTGAATTTTTTTGATTCTAGCGGTTGAAATTTAAATCAAATTTGTGATTTTTAAGCTATTGGAATATTACGCAGGCTACTCGCTCGACTTGACTTGTCATTACACGCCTGTGTAGTTAGAATTCACAATATAAAACTACAAGCTCTTCTTCATTGTAAACTGTTATTATATAACTGTACTATTGTAGTTTATATAATAAACTAACAACCTTAAAATCAAGAAGACTTTTTGGCTTTTGAAGCTGATTCACCTATAGAGCCATTTTCTGTATCCCGGATGATAACAGCTCCAGGTGCTTATACTATATTTTTATGATAATCCAGTTCCGGTTTCACATTTTAAATAAGTGGCACTGGATTTGTAGATTGCACAAATACAGATAAGAGGTGGTTGATGTTGTAATGCCCACGGCCTGTTTTTTATCATCATAAGGGAAAGCTAGTGCAATAATAAGTCTATTATGATCATTGGGACGTAAAGCTTGGTTATTGATGGAGACTATGAGTCATTTTAGGACATTTGGGAAATATTGTGACTTCTCAGGGAAGCTTTTAATCAGAAATCATGGTGAATGGTTTATTGTCACAACAAGTACACTCACATGGAATTTGTCTTGGTGAATGGTGCAAACATAAATAAATAAATAAATACATACAAAAACTGTTAAAACAGGCTGAATGGGTTGAGGACAGAATGTGCAAAGAATGCAATGGGGACATGTATATTATAGTCCAGGGTGAAGGATAGTGCAAAGTGTACAGACCGGTGACTAATATGATTAATCTTTTGAAAATATTAAAAACGTTACAAACAGTCTGTCTCTTTTGGTTGAAAAATGAGACATACACCTCGACATGATAATGATGTGTGATGACATTCTGTAGTGTACAACATGTTGTAGTGCTCTGCAGATTGCATCATTTATGAATGGTGAGTACGGCACAAAACAGGGCGGAGCCAAGCGAGAAACGGGCGTTTTCGTTTGGTCATTGCAGGCAGACTGGTCCCGGGACTGCCGCTGATTGGCTGCGTGTCCGAAGGGGCGGAGCTTGCACTGACAGTGTTGGGGTGTTCTACGCTCGGTGGAGTAGTAGCTGGTCGTGCCGCGTCTGTTAAAGCCGGAGAGAGGAAGTGTTACACTCGGTTGGGGTTAAACGGTTCTGTAATGTTATTTCTTTTATGTTAAGTTGCTTTACGCTCTCCACTGAGGAATGAGGAGTAAGACTAAAGAGAAAACATCCCGCGTTAACTCAGTCGAGCTATCCACCGCTTAGCTAGCCTACAGGCTAGCTCGGCTGCATGGAGCGGCAGCGGGGCTTCTGTAGCTTCTCCCCGGGCGAGTCCGCACGCTGCGGGGCTGGGGTCACTACCATGCGTTTGTCCATCACCTCGACCACCGGCAGTCCCGTGGAGCTCACTGTCCCCCGAGGAGAGACAGTGGAGGGACTGAGGACACACATCTCCCACAAACTCCGACTGCAAACAGACAGAATCGCCCTCCTGTACAGAGACAAGTGAGTTGGGCTTCATGGAGAATCCCGTTTCTCCATCACCGCTCGTAGGTATTATTTAGTCAATATGCTAATTAGGCTATATCATGTGCATGTGGCAGGCAGCTGACTGCAGGCAAACTGGTGGACCTGGGTGTAGCAGATGGAAGCAAACTGACCCTGGTCCCTGCCATTGAAGCTGGTTTGGTGGTGAGTAGTGTACAAGTACACCTTGTACTAAGGGAAAACACAATTCCACTCACTTCCATGCACACGTTGAATCCCATCATGTTGATGTCATGTTCTATTTTACTGCCACAGTGCCCCACTGTCAGAGCTGAGAGAACCATGATGGACGTCTTGGAAAGTTTAACAGAAGACCAGGTAGGTTTGATGTCTTTCACTTGGACACTTGTTGAAAGCAAGGGGGGGGGGGGGAGAATTTAAACTATGCAATGGTGTGGGTTTTCCACTTAGACCCATTTTGTGACATAACACACCATCTCACTTCTGTCTTGCCAAAACCTCAGCTTTTATGTTTCCAGCTTTGTAACAATGCATTTTTTTCCTATAATCTTGGCTTTAAATGTAAATAAAGTACATAGTATAAGCATTTTCTAAACCCACAAAGCAAAACATGATCATTCAGTTTTCCTGAAAATGTGTATGTGTAATTATATATGATTCTGCTGTCATGGGAAAAGAAAACTACACAAATTCTTGTATTAATGTTTTAGGGAAACATGCATACATTATTGTATCAAGTTCTTCACAAAGGCAATGCACAAGTCATTTGGTTACTGACAGTCATAAGACACACACACACACACACACACACACACACACACACACGCACACACGCACACACGCACATAGGCCTACATACCGCTGCATGCTTTACTTGACGAGGGAGGTTAAGCAGAGAGCTGTGGCCCAAAGTTAATTTAAAGCCTCTATTGACATTAATACATGACTGTATCCTCTAGTAGTTTTCATACTTACTGACGTGGTATGAAGCAGGAAACACATTGTATCCAATGCATCCATGATGAATTTCTTAAAACACACTGAGTTTATGTGGCTGTACACTACATGTGGTGAACTACACGGTAACCATACGTGTAAGAAAAGCTTATGGATTGTAAATTGAAGTGTGTCTTTTCTGACTATCCTGCAGATCAGTGACTTCCTCTCTGGGCGCTTGCCTCTGACCATTAAACTGGGAATTGGCGCCCACATGATGTATGTGCAGCTCCAACTGTCTGCACAGAACGTGGCGGAGCTACAGCAGCACCGGGACTTAAGAGCTGGGAGCCATCCTGACTGCTCCACCAACACCACAGGGTCCCCCACCTTACCTGCTTCTCAAAGTTCTACTATAGCCCAGGACTCTTCTGACTCTGCATCCTCAATCCAAATGGACACTCGGAGACCCAGGACTTCGCACTCACTCACTACTGCCCCTCCACATCAGTCCTGTCCTCCGGGCTCTACGCTCACGTTTCCTCCTCTTCTTTCAACCCCTTCTTTGCCTTCTGGTTGTCCACATCCCAGCTGTCCGCTACCAGGAGCCACACCGGTCTGTTCACCTGCTCCCACCAGCTCCATTCCAGGACCCCAGAGCCCAGCGCCAGCCTCAACCTTTAAAGAGGTTAGCCAGACATACTGCAAAAGTCAATCCAAATCACAATGCATTGTCATAGTTTCCCCACTACGTGTTATTGGCATGCATTAGTAACATAACCTGCGTAATAAGCCAGTTAAGAGTTTAAAATCTCCAGTTTTCAACAGTCCCTCATAATGGATGATAAAAAGATCTTTTCCTTCTTATTTTACAGAGGAATGCTCCTGCATCATCTACTGCAGAGCCATGCAAGCCGCCAGGAGCGGTCATAGAAAGTTTTGTGAGCCACTCTCCAGGCGTCTTCTCAGGGACTTTCTCTGGTAAGTGTGTGAGCAGCAGCAGAGGCCTGAAGATGACATAATAACACAATTAGAATGTAATCGTTTTTGATAGGATAGTGAGACAGTGCAGTGTTCCAGCAGCCAAAATAGACAATGAGAAAAATATATACATTTAATTAAAAATCCCACTGTATAGAAAAAGGTAAACATAATAAAACCAGACCATAATCTTGATAGTAAAATATAAACTATTAAATATGCATTGTAAAAAGAAATGCCATATTGTCATTAGTACAGCAAGTCTAGTAGAAAAAGTGACATGCTGTACTGCAAAGTGCAGGATTGTCCTTGGATATTAAAAGAGAATAAACGGCAAAGATTGCTTGTTCTTTAAGTGTTAGCAGTTCATTTATGTTTTTTTTTGGGGCTTATTGATTCATCTGCCAATCATTTTTTTGATTATCTAATGAAATATTTAGTTTATAAGAATGGTAAAATGTACATTATAATTTGGCATAGCCAAGGAGATGTATTTTTTTAAATAAATTCTATTCCACCTTGAGTCCATCACCCAAAGATATTCAGTTTATGAAAAGCATGAAATAATTACATCATTAATATTTGAGCAGCTGGAAGCAGTGAACCGATGGGATTTTTGCTTGAAAAATGACTGATTGAAAGCTTTTAAATTAGATCTGATATGTTATCGCTGCATCTCCAATGTCTACAGTGTTTTGTTTTTTTAATCCACTTTCATCCTTCTCTCCCTCTCTCATTTCCCACGCACTCTTCTTATCCCAAAAGGCACTCTGGCCCCTTGCAGTCCGAGCAACGTCAGCCATCCTTCACGCGGCATCGCCATCATTCTCCAGATCCTCAACGATCTCATCAGGGCTGCCTACCACCACCAGGGGGCTCAACCCGCCCCTCCTCATCCTCCTCGTCCTCCTCGTCCTGATGCCAACGCTCCAGCCAGCCCGCTGCTCCCAGCCGAGGAGCACAGCGGAGCAAAAAGCAGAACACCGGCGACCCAGAAGGCCGAGCACCTTGGCAAAACTCCAGGTGAACAAATCTGATTACACACTTGAACACTGGAGGAGTTTCTGAAGATTGCATTGGTTATACGTTCCTTATGCAAACATGTATTTAAAGAGAAAGGACAGGAAAAAAGGGAGTGTATATTTACAAAAAAATAATAGAGGTTGGCTTAAATGACACTTGATGCTGTAATAAAATACATATTTATTCACACACACCACAGGGTGAGGAGGACAGACTATTACTGTCACTATGCCTAAACTCTATGTCTCACTACTTTGCGTGTGCAACGATTTCATTTGAAATGTGTAAGAAATAAAAAACTAAACGATCTAATGAACAGCACATATAACAAACTCTTATGATACAAATTCCCATGAACAATTAAATAAGTATTACATCGAAGTAGGGAGATGTTTTTACTTATCTATATCCTACCCCTTCTCCAAGGCTCCACGATTGGACATCTTAAAACATATTTATGATATAGAATAGAACGCCTTTATTGTCATTGTACAGAAGTGCAGTACGTGTGCAATGAGATTGAAGCAACCCCTTTACAGTGTCAATACGAAATAAAAAATAATGAAAATATAAAGTATAGGTAGTGCAGAAAAGACAAAGAGAGGGAGGGGGGGACCTGGTGCACAGTCCTGACAGCAACTACATACATATATAAAATAGCTTTATATACACATTATGCAAATAGTACAGTACAAAACACAACCATGCCAACTTATGAACAAGCCTAATATCCACCCAGTGTCAGTTATAACAACAAAATAGTAATAATTTTTCATGTTCAATCCTTCCTCATCTTTCTTCCTCTTTAAAAAAATAAATAAAATACAGGTATAGGTAAATAATTCCTTGCTTTATGCATTATTTGTCTTAAATTCTATCAGATCCGTGAACTTCAGAGCCCGCCACTTTAAAACCAATTTAATGTGTTCTTGATATTTAACATTGTTTACTATCCTCATGGCTCTTTTTGTAGTAGTATGCAAATTAATTGTAGGGTGCTTTTGTAGGCGTTAGCCCATACCTCCAAAAACTATTTATATATATATATATATATATATATATATATATATATATATATACATTATTAATCATAACTTGTACCTGAGTCTTTGTTTTGCCATTTCCAACCCGCATAATCTTTTGTCATTTAAATGTAATGATAATTTAATTATTTTTAATGTCAAACCACCGTTTTAATTTCAGTGCCGTCCACAAATAAAACCAATTTCAGAATTTTTGATATTCTGTATATACAGTATCATATATGTACTAAATTTTAGTTCAGTTTCTGGCCTAATACTGACCCCTGTGGGACTCCACAAGTTATATCCAAACATGTTGATTAATGCTCAGCTATCCTTACAAATTGTTACCTGTCTCTTAGATAGCTTCTCACCCAATTCAGCCCAATCTCTCAGATGCCAGAACTTTCAAATTTATTGAGTAATAGATCATGATCAATGGTAGCTTTTTAGATTTATATATACTCCCACTGCATACATTTTTGTCTATACAATTAGTAATTTCTTGTATTAATTAATTTAGCGGCAACAATGTTTTTGTATGTTTTAAACCATATTAACCATCAGACAGCAAATTCTTGCTCCCGATGGAATCCTCCAACTTTTCAATAAAGAGCATTTCCAATATTTTATGGAATTGGGAAAGTAAAGGTACAGGCCTGTAATTTGTGAAGTGTTGTGAACTATTACCAGCTTTATATAAAGGGATAGGTTTTGCAATTTTCATTTTGTTTGTAAAGTTATCATTTCGGAAGTACGATTTGCAAATCTAAGTGAGTGGTTATGCAACACCATCAAGGACATACTTGACAATGGTCATGACAATGTCATTCCAGTCGGTAGACACTTTCATCTTACACTTACTAATTATAAAAATGTCCTTTTCTTTTTCTTTTACTGCTATAAGAAAAACAAAGCTTGGATTTCTCATCAACAGTCACTTCCTGTTGTTTCTGGGTCATTGATTGCTTCTGCCCATCATCATTGTTATTTATTTGTGTGTGTAGGAGTATGAGTATGTGTTTCCATAACTTTGCTTTCTCTTTTGATTTATTCTAAGTTGTTCTGGAGTTTCCTGTAACTTACACCTTTTGGCGTACAATTATGAACTGCATTTCCCATCTGTAGCTTACTTGCATGACAAATCTAGTGTGTGCTCCACATTATTTGATGTGATTATATTCCCATTTCAAATATTTAAACATAATGGACTAGTGAGTCCTGGCTTTATCACTAAATTGTTGCACCGGGACTTTAGTATATAGAACTTTTTTCTCTTTACTCTTCTACCTCGTGTATGATAAAGGAAATTATTGACGACAGAACATATTAAAAAATAACTTCATCGTTGTGTAGCATGTCTAACAAGTTGTTATTCCTCCTGTCTTCTAGGTGAGGAGAGTCAACCCATCTGCTCATCCACACAGGAAGTTCAAACACTGCACTGTAAGCTGGAGCGTCTGCAGTTTTTGATGCATCAGAGGCGTCTTCGCAGGCGGATACGCAGGAACTCGCAAACGTCTCACCCGTATCAGCAGCGTCCCTAGTCTCTTGGACAGAAAAGATCCACTCACTGTGATAGCAATGACAGCTTGGAAGTCGTCACGGAAACCACAGCTGACATCTGAACTTGTGCAACAGGTGAAAGAGCATCAGGGTGAGCTGCTTTGTTGCTATTTTTAAACCATGAGATTGGGAAGAATGTAAGCTTCAAAAGTCCATGGAGTCTTATTCCTGTGGCTGTCACTGCGCTGAGCATGTTATTTTATCTGAGTCTGTCCTTTAGTGACAATGACTCTCATTGTTATGTAGCATATGCCACAACAGGTACAACATACATTTTCATCTTGGTGTTTTGTACAAAGACCTCTTACTGTATGATTGTTTATGTGTTCCGATGCCTTAAATGTACATGTCTTGGATGTAAACTGTATGTTTTGTTCTGTGCAGGGGACGTTCCTCTAAAATGTTTTACTCATGCAATATTAAAGTGTAAACGCAACGAAGGAAAGGAAAAAAAAAATGAATAAATGAAAACATTTGAAAACCTGGAGATTTTTTTGTCAAGTTTTTATTTTCATATATGGAACACCTGACATTGCTGCTCGTGGGCGTCTTTTATTTTAAATTCCTTACACACAGGCATTACAGGAAAGGCAACCATTTACAGAAAGAGCCACATGTGATAGTTGACTGTGAGGTGAAGGATAAACAAGGAAATGCTAACGGCACAGGCCTGCTTTGGATGCACTCACTGGATTTTTTAAGGCTGCAGCAAACAACTCACAGGGCTGTCCCTGCTAAAGAAATTCTTAGTCCACTAACACTCATATGATTTTGTCAACTAGTCTATTAGTTGATCTAATAGACAGATCTGTAAAACGTTTCTCGACAAAGAATCATGGAAAAGCACCACTTTAAACCCTGTATTTACCAAAGATGTGCCTTGACAAAATCAACTAAAGGTATCTAAGTTGACTCGGACCAAAATGACAGATTGGTCAACAAATAGACTACAAGGGGCAACCCTAGAACTCACTGACACTTGTATCTTATCTCAGATTTTGTTAAAATGTTTGTGTAACTGCAAACTTTATGCACTAAGGAGGAGGCCTACAGAAGTGGGAAATCCTGTCCGACCAGGCCAGAACCACGCTGTGAAAGTCGATCTGAATAACAAATAAAAGCGACACTTAAAAGCCTCTGCCAACCACCCTGCAGGATATCGCCACTTGCTGATGAATTGAATGTATCTGATAAGCCAACTTCACACCCGTCTTAACATTCAGAGATCACAACTGCACCCCAGCTGAAACCTCACCCTCTCCACTGACCCCCCACCATGCACTCAGGATCTGTGATCTGCACATCAGGAGACCTATTTATTTTAGCTGTATGTCTTCTCTATATGGGCCTGGAACTGTTCTGTTCAAAGACATTGAGGGCAACTTAAAACCAGCTTATGGAGATATACTTATTAGCTGATTTTCAACAATTGTTTATGTAGCCTATTTTGTTTATGTATTGCTTGGCAAGTCAACCATGAGTGACTGAAGTCTACCACAGAGTTTTTTTTGTTTTTTTTCATCATTTTTATTTATTATCATGTTGACATCAAGGGGCACCAAGTAGCCTACAGACTGACTGCAAAGATGATTCCACTTGGAAAAAAATCCAAGACTGAAGCAGATGGTTCAGATGTGCACAAACATATGCAATACATCACAAAATATTACAAGATAATAACATCTGCCTACCAACGCCTCTAAAGTCAGCCCGATTAATATATCCGTTACAATAGGTGGCCTTGTGTAATATAGTCCATGGTGTATGGAGCCGCCATGTTACTTGGTGGCCACCAATGAAGCAACAGAAGGCGACGTCATCGCGCAGAGGGCTTAAAAGCGGAGCGCTCCTCCTTCTCTCCCGCATTCGACCTGCAGCCCCGTTATCAGCTCCTGGACTCCTGCCAGTTAAAGGTAATTGATATTTACGTTTTTATCTGTTTTCACGGTGGCTTCCGTGTGAATTCTGAATATGTTTTGCATATATTTACATGATTGACATGTTCGCTATGTGCCTGGCTTTAGTCATTTAATACTACGATAAATAAAATGCGAGCATTAGCTAGCTCATTGAACCGTTATCAAACTACCTTGAAACCCGTGGAAATATTTAATACTCAGCGTTTTATTTTTTAATCGGAACAATAACCGTTATGTAACCTAGACAATATGGCATTTAGCCGCATGGGAAGCTAACGTTACTCGCAATTTCGGTCAGCGAAACCTACTGAGGCGCATAAGCTCGGTGCTACAAAATGGCGCCGAAAGGAAAAACTGTAGCTACCCAAAGCAGCAACCTAATCCGCTAACGGGACCACGTTAATAGGCCCGAGGCCTAACGTAAGCTCCATTTTGCGCGTAACAATAGCTGTGCGTTTTAAAGTAAACTGCAAAAAAAATAAAAATGCATTGTTTATCGACGCCAAAAAACGCTTAGTCAAAATATAACTGGTGACCTACTTTTTTTTCTGCATTGGCGGACGGACTTTATCAAGGTATTAATAAAGGACCTGGTTGTCAATGTAAATATTGATCTTGCGCTTTTGTTTTCTAACGGCAGCAAAACTACATTGAAGATGTCGGACGAGGGGAAATTGTTCATCGGAGGACTGAGCTTTGAGACCAATGAGGAGTCTCTAGCCGCGGCCTTTGGCAAATATGGAAACATCGAAAAAGGTAAATACTTAAATATTTGATTATGACTTGATTTGCTTATATAAAGTGTTCTTATAAAATCAATGTGCTGTCTTTGCCCATCCCATTAGTTGATGTCATCAGAGACAAAGAGTCGGGGAAATCTCGCGGTTTTGGCTTTGTGAAATACGACAATTGTGAAGATGCTAAAGATGCACTGGAAGGCATGAACGGCAAGGTAACTCAACCCTGCAGGTTTTCATTTATTCTGAAATTGTAGTCCCAACAAAACAGTTGTCCAAACATCTGGTTATGTATATGCACCTATATACTCATCTGTCTATATTGGGGAGGGGGTTTTCAAGCCACCATGGTTGACATTGAAAAATGATTGTCTTGTGTTGCAGACCCTAGATGGCCGGTCCATTCGTGTGGATGAAGCAGGGAAGGGTGGCCGATCCAGAGGAGGGTTCAGCTCAGGCCCAAGAGGAGGACGGGGTGGATTCGGCGGGCGTGGGAGAGGTGGACGAGGTTACTCCAGAGGTGGACACTAGCTGTCTGCGACTGCATTACGATGCATTTTATTTTCTATGCCATGCTGCTCGCCCTGTTGGTCAATAATACCCTCGTGTTTCATTAGGAGGTGGCGGATACAATGGAGACCGGGGTTACGGTGACAGGAGTTACAGTGACCGAAGCTTCAATAATGAGGGCCGGTTTGGAGGTGGTGGTGGCGGTGGCAGCCAGTACAGGAGTAGTGGAGGTGGATACTCAAGCTACAGAGACAACAGGTAAGAACATGCAGATGAGACTTTGACATTTTCTTGTGCAGAAGTTGATGAAATGCAATAACATTGGCTCTTTGTTTTATTCCAGGGGTCAGGGTGGATACGGTGACCGCTCTGGATCCTACCGCGATCACTACGACAGCTACAGTAAGCATTATTGAGATGACCTTTTGCTGTGTGTGTACTTATGTTGGGGCTGTCCATTTCAAATTTACATCACATTAACCTGCATTTAGACCATTCAAATATTTAACTTGAAAACCAGTATTGCAAACACTTAGTTATATATATATATATATATATATATATATATATACTAACCCATTTTGTGTGATAGGCTGATTTTAAAACACAATCTGTCATTATCAAACTTTATTTGAACCACTTCACAGCCCCAACATATGACGACTTGTATAATGGATGTCCCTCAGTTTTGTACCTGAGCCCAACTTGATGCCTCTCAATGCGGATGCCAAATTTTGCTAGCCCCTTCCCACAGTCCCCGCTCTAAAGAGGCTGGCAAACCTTCTTGAAACGCTTAGCAAATGTTACTTGTTCAGAAATTCTCAGCCGATGGAGCCCCTTAAGCAAAAACTGAGGGATGGTTTATGGACTGTCTAGTGGGTTGAGGGGATGTTGTGAAACTCCAGTGTTCGAACTTTCCGTGTCTTTACCTGTGTGCCCACTTCTTATCCTCAGCTGCACAAGAGTAAACATCTCCCTGATTCAAGATCATCACTTGGCTGGCCGTATTTCAAAGATGCGCTCCTCAAGAAAAATGTCCACGTGTTATTGCTGACCTTAGTTTTGTAGTTCTGTTGTAGTAGCTCAAGCATCTTAAAAATTGTAGCCATGAGTTTTGGTCATTCCATCACAAACAATGTTACAAATTACAGTTCAAGACTCATACCCTGCTTGATTGGGCATCTTAATTCCTCAAAGGTCGTTTGCTGAAAGGCATCTGTGTAATATAATTGGTACTGTCCCATTTTTGGGGACTGAACGGCTCATTACATGGCTTTTTGTTGAAACTACCATTGCTGTAGACTTTGTCCAGCACTAAAGTATTTCCTAATTTAATTCTATTTAAATTTTATTTTATATTGAAATATCCGATGGGATTTTTTTATTTTTATTTCCCCTCTCAATCTCTGTGGCTGACCTACCTCTTGCAGGTTATAAACTGAGTGAGGAAAGAAATCCATTTACCTAAAGACAGACATTTGGGGGATTTTATGCTAAATTCCTTTTACTGTTAAAAAAAGAAAAAAAACCTAGTATAGCTGAGGCTCCTGTGTGTTCAATTTCCCAAAATAGTGAATTCCTTTCAGACAGGTGAACAACACGTCCGACGTGGCTGGCTGTTCATGAAGTTGCGAATTGCAGCATGCTACAGTCTGTCCAAGGTATCTTCTGTGCTCTGCATTTTAAATGTGCTGTAAAATGGACTAATCTTGTTTAAGTGATCGAAAAATGTAACTACGTTTCCCCAAAGTAATATCTTAACCGGGAACAGTTTTGTACTTTATGTTCTTTGTATGATCAACTTTTTTTTTCTTTGTCAGTTGGCTTCATGGAGCCTATTAAACAGACTGTGGAAAATAATCTTGATTCTTTTGCCTTAAACTACCGCATGGGGAATATAGTTGAGCTGTAGCGGTTACTGTGATGCTGCGGGAATAGTAAACTGCTCAAAGCACGGAAATATACATGGATATCTTGGAGGGCGGTTAGAAATTGGCAGATATCCTAAACGTTGCAGGGATGCGTTTTATTTTTTTATAAGATAGGCCACAAGCGTCGGGATCTCCTAGATTTCAAAATTGGATGGTTTTTGGCCTAGTACTTCCTGTACATGTCTAAAATCATTGCTATGCCAAATGTGATGGCCTATGGTAATGCTGAGAAATCAGCTGGTGTCTGGTCATGTTAATGCTTTATTACGTTCAAGAGGTCAGCTACTACAAAAACCTACAAGTCCTTGGAGTTGCGCCTTCGAACAAGTGCTCATCAGAGATGAAAGCTGCTCTCTTGCCTAGGTCATATGTGGAGAAAGTAGGCCAATGCACGTGAGGTAAAAATCTCCTTTTGCTTTGCTCACATCCTTCAAACTCAATTCTCATTGTGTCATGAATACCTTCAAGTTAGCAGTTTTAGTCCTCTGCTTCAGATGTCGCCTACCACATGCCATGGCCTCTTCCCCGATTGAAAGTTCATTGAGAATTGTTTCCATGATGCTCCTGGATTGTGGTGCTCCACCTCCCCGAGTCCACCAAAAAGCATTTGCCTAAGTCATGGGTAGTATTGTGCTCAGTCCACTCTGTTCACTGCACTAGTCCTCAAATTTGCTCCAGTAATGTCTCACAACAGTCCTAATTGACGTCTAAGGTGTCTTGACTGTTTTCAGTTTTCTTTGTCCCCTTACATTAAACGAGTTTCAGACTCCATAGGATTGCATGCATGTTATCGTGATCTGACTTGTGGCAAATGTTGACAAGATTATCTTTTTTCTTTAGATTGAATGGGCTGACTGAGGCTTCAGTGGATCTCAACAGCTGAGTAAAGTATCCGGCTTCAAATGACAGCGATGGATGCACATCTAGTATCGGGTAAATTGTCATCAAGTCATGATTTGTTACTGGTGCAGTCAATGTTTGCCTGGCTAATACAAACATGCGTGTGTGTTTTTCAGGTCTAAGAGGCAGCAGCTGTGAGCAGTGGTTACGGTGGAGGAACCTGCCAGGATCCCGCCAACTAAAAGTTCAAGCAATTTGTGACTATCAAAATGTTAGCTTGTGTGCCACATTTCCACGTATGGCCTGCTATTCAAAGTTCCGGGGGGGGACGAGGCAAGATGGCAGGGCTACTACACCCTAGTCCCTGAACACTTTCAACAATTACTTCTATCTGAATGGAAAGAAATCCCAAGTAATTGGCCTACATTTTAAAATGTAGTACTTTTATGGTCATTTTAATGACTATTCATATCACTTTATTTTGTTTTGCTATTTCAAAAATAAAGTTGACAATCAAACTGTTTTTGCACAGTTTTTATCTTTTACCACTTGGATTACATTAAAGTAGCTTTTAAAGAACTTGACAAATGAGATGTTGGATATAAGGAAGGAGCAATGGGCTATTTTTTGTTTTTCTACGCAGCAGACAATTTGACCTGTCACTAGGTGACCGGCTGATTTCCACGTAGCTTCTTTGGAGGTCTCTGGTATCCTTTATGCTGGCTCAATGGAACACTTGTGGTTATAATGGTGCCATTGTTGGATGTATTATTGGTGCTTTTCTTAAAAGTCAAAACCTCTGCTGTGAGGGGTCAATTTGGGGCGATGCACCCACAACCGTTAAACAAATTAGTGATGGTTTATATTTACATTTCTATCAGTGTCCTGCAATTTCAATATTGCACTACGATAAGACCTGTTGACGCAGTCTACCTGCAAAATTCTGAGCCACAAGCTGCATCGTCATCTAGTGTAAGCATGGCTGAAAGCAAAATGAAGGAGCTGATCAAAGACTGGTTCAACATCTTGTACTTTGATCAGATTTAAGCCGCTACAGTGGACCTGTTGAGCCTTAAGCGGAGCTTTTCATCAGCCTGACATTTCAATATGACAATTGGATTCTTAGCAGCCGGTGTTTGCAGACGTCATACTTTCCCGCAGAACAAATTTGCCTTCACTTGAATGGACTTATACCAAGTTGACTGCCAACAATACTTTAACCTTTTTCCTTTAAGTCTCTGCAGCTAGTGCACTTGAATTTTATTTATCTGCAACATGTACTAAGTTTGACAAATATTCTCAAAACTACATTGTATTTCTTTAAAACATCTAGCAGTTTGGCTTTCCTTAGGGTCTATGGAACCTGTTCTGAAATGATTCTATTATATTTTGTATATAATACTATGTATGCAATGTACAGTGGGTACGGAAAGTATTCAGACCCCTTTAAATTTTTCACTCTTTGTTTCATTGCAGCCATTTTCCAAA
>NC_048418.1:23607989-23612539 GCF_013103735.1 Etheostoma cragini | reverse complement strand
ATTTTTGGAAAAAGGCTGCAATGAAACAGAGTGAAAAATTTAAAGGGGTCTGAATACTTTCCGTACCCACTGTATATCGCAATAAGGATTTTGGGCTATATCGCTTATCCCCAATACCCGAAAGTACTTTAGTTTTTAGATATACTTCTAAAAGATTTTGAATGGCCCTTTCAACTAATTAATTATTCTTGATACATTTGTAGCCACATCTTAATGCAGCAGGTTAGTGTGGTGCTTATTTTATGTACTTTATACCATACTTTTAGGTAACGCACCATACCTTATACACCATCGGTTTAAGATGAGAATGCGTGCCTGAAAAGTAACTAGTGACCACAAATCTAAATGTAAGAACGATATTTGCTTCATATATCATGCGGGGATAGGAGTTTAAAATGATA
The DNA here is from genome assembly GCF_013103735.1 of Etheostoma cragini. NCBI lineage: Eukaryota > Metazoa > Chordata > Actinopteri > Perciformes > Percidae > Etheostoma > Etheostoma cragini. The sequence continues at coordinate 23,612,138 of NC_048418.1, read as the reverse complement.
AGTAACTTAGGCTGTGAAATTCAATCCAAATTGAAGCCAGGATGAGGTACAGAAAAAAAGATACTTTAATATAGAACATTTACAAGCCGAGTTGAGCGAGTGCTCAGGTCCACATGGTGCTATCTGTGGAAGGAGGTGGAGCTCAGGACGCCGTACGTCTTCGGTGGTGCTCACACGTACCACAGGAAACCGAAACGCTTGTGCAGAAGCTGCTCGCGGGGCCGCAGGTTAAACAGCTCCTCTGACAGAGGGGTGACCCAGCGGTCTGTGTGGAAGACCTTCTCCCCGACCTGCACAAGTGGAAAGGGGACACCGTGTAATACAAAGACACTGATGTTCACCTGGATCTGATAATTATCACTCCCAAAAATTAATATTTTAAAAACAAATTGTTACCAAAGAGGTATCACTTCACAGACTTGCATGCATTCTTTTTGACGTCTGTCTTGTTTTTAAACCGCTGAATCAGTTATATAGATATATAAAAACTCATATTCACTAGTAAATTAATTGCTGGAATGTGCTATACCGGTAAAGCTTACTATTATGATCCATTTGTCATTTAATGAACTGGATTAGAATCAGTGCTTTTTTATTTAAAGGTTTTAGTATGTCCCCTCATCGCACGAAACTACCTTAGCTACTTTTTTATGCTAACAGTACACACACAACTGCAGTAGTATTGTTAAGGAGACACCTTTTTGTCACATTGGAAGCTATAGGGATCGCGCCAGTATGGCAGTGCTAGGACGATTTTAAAAGCAACAAAGAAATCAAAGCTTTTATTTACCTTCCAACCAGGAACGTCCTTCATCAGAATCGCCTCCTCTTCTAGATTTTCCCTCAGCATCCGTAAAGACCTGGCCAGGCGGGAAATGTGTCAGGTTACACTCAGGCTAACATCACAGAGTTACTACCATATTTAAAAGCTAAACATGTTTGTGGTTGTGTGTGTGTGTGTGTCACCTTCGGTCGTGCTCCGCCTGCAGCAGGGGCATCAGAGCTATCCTCGCTTCCATCTCCTCAATCTGCAAGCGCCTGCAATGCACAAGCACATCACCGGTAGTTCCCAGCCCGAATATGAAATATCAAACAGAATTTGACTTTAAAAGTATAATTGCAAGAATGACCCTACCTCCTCTCTCTGTTCCAGCTGAAAAGCCTCCAGTAGCCAAACACCATGATGCCGATGCCAATGCCAAACATGCTATATCCTGTTGATTAAAGAAGGGATTAAGGACAGTTTATTTTACCCCAGATGATCAATTCTATGATTATAAGTTGAATGCTAACCACAAAAAAATCCTCTAAATTATCAAAAATGTTTTTCTGATGTTGGAAAGATGGAATAAATGAATCTCTTGTTAACCGTCTTTAACCCTTAAGTTGCCTTCCCTTGGACCTGGATTTTTTTTTAATAAAGATTAACGTTTGTGGATTTTTTCTGAGCTTAATGAAATTGTTGTGGGTTTTCCCCCAAATCTTTAAAACTTTTTCTTTTGTAATTTGTCACTATTTAACATCTTTCTCTCTTTTTTTTTTAAAAGTTCTTTTGCCAATTGTTTTTTTTCCTCCAAATGCTATAAAATTAAAAAAAAAACACAAATTCAATAAGAAGAGTGAACTGATTATTAATTTAACTTGTGAGGAATGCGTTGGGAACCATCCATGTTACTTTTTTGGACAATTTGTTTAAAAGAAACCCAGATTTCTATATATAATAATATATTATTATTATTATTATTAATAATAATATATAATATAGATACAAGAACTTTTTGGAAAGGGGTCAAATTTGACCTGGAGACAACAGGAATGTTAAGCATATTAATGGCTGCACAACTTCAACAGGGTTCTCACACATTCTCATGGATACAATTTCAAAACTTTCCCAGGATTTTTCAAAGACCCATAATGAAATTGCCATTCACAATGTATAAACCAAACAGAACTGTAGAATAGATACTCCAAATGTTAATTATTGAATTATTTAATTCAAGTTATTGACATTCAACCCCTATGTTATAGGTTGTCACTTTGTATTCTCCACTGTATTCAGCATAAAGCTCCAGTTTAAAAAAAAAAAGACAATTACTTTCTTCAGGTTTATACAAATATAAGACACATGTGGCATAAATGCCAAAACTATAGAAGCGATAACTTTCCTCATCTCTAGCAGCTTTGATATTATTTCACGTGCTCAAATGTAGTACTTAAATTATCTGTTAATGTTAATTGTGCTTTTACAAATCTGTGTGCTGTTACTTGCAGACTGACTAGACTTTGGTTTATGCCTTAATATTTTGTCATGTATATCCTTCCATGCAGAAGGCAGCACAGCTTCCCGATACCGATTGTCGAACGTGCGTATCGGCCGATACCGAGTACCGGTCCGATACCAACGTGTCATATATTTTATTATGTTTTAACAACAGTATACTATCCCTGTATATATGTGATAGGATTTTTATCTTTGTTGTCGGTCTGGCTCAGGTTAAACTCTCAAACAATGAATGCCAGTCAATTATAACGGAAAAAGAACAAATATAAACTACTTTAAGGTAGATTTTCTTTAGGGCTTTATTACGTGGTATCGGATCGGTGCTAAACTCCAGTATATCGCGATACTAGCGTTTTAGGCAGTATGGGAGGCGTTACCGATATCTTGAAAATAGACATACGCCAGAACACGAGGACATCCAAGCTGGACAGTTGTAACATTTGACAACTATGTACAGATATAAGTATGGATATACAAAAAACATGTGTGTAAATCTTACATTGCACATGCATTCACACATGTAGACTAACAGCTCTGAGGATTGTAAAAAGTAACTAATATAATGTAATAAGTGCAAATGGTGCTGGACTGAATAAAGAATAACAGGTTGCTTATATATCTAAGATAGGTTTACTAAAGCTGTGGAAGGAACTGCATGGCATCAAATAGAAAGCTAATGTCGCATTAAGAAAAAATAACATCCTTTGACCGAGCCTGCACTCACGTCAGTTAGCATGTAGCTAGTCAGTCAATAACAATTAGCACTAAAACGATGTGTAGCCTCTTAAACATTTTTACAGACTTTCATATTATACAGGTGTTGTCCCTCCTTATAACAGGCATCGACTGACGAGCCCAAAACAACTTTAACATTCACATTTTAACGTTAGTAGATTAGCTTCTATGTCAAACTGACGTTGAGCCGTTAGCATTAGCAACAGTTCAGTGACTAGTCATACACGTCGTATGGCCTGTGCCTATTCCAGAACTAGTATGCGAGTAACTGCGTATGTAATATAAGTACCAGAGAGTCCTCTTTTCGGCAGATTTCTCTTATAATCAAACGAAGCATAGCCTCCCGGAGGAGGCATGTCCTGCTTCACCTTGGACCCCGCCATCTTCCTGCAGCCTTCTCCCAAACACGCTGCACACGTCACTGCGGGAACGCTTTTTCTGTCGTCCAGAGAAAATGTTCTTGCGCTTTACCGCCCCCAAATGTCTGGATGACAACTTCTTTTTTTAGCCATTCATAGACTGTGAGAGAGTAATAAGTACACTATTGAATCGCAGTAGAAGTATAAAGTAGCAGAAGACAGAAACATTAGAGGGCCAATGTGTAGGAATTTCTCAAAATTGTCTTTAATATTAAGAAAATGCACGTGGTTGCATTCCACCACTGCTTCTAAGGTGTATATTCCTTTTCTTATCTGGATGTTTACAGCAGGGGAATTCAACGGTTTTTAAGCCAAGGACCCCTTTTCTGAACGAGAGATGGATCAGGGAGCCCCATATGAAACTGGGCTTACAATAACATGTAGAAGCCTTTATACATACCTTTTTTGCATAGAATCCTAAGCTATAAAATAGCCTAATTGTGGGCTTAATTTTATAAATCATGTTTTAATGTTAAACATTCATGTGTCACATATATGTGGATGACTACTTTGACTACAGGCCAGAAAGCAGTTGTGATTTATATTTGCTAATAATTTGTTGGATTCATGTTAAGACTTGATTTGCAGGACCCCCCTAAGGGTTGAAGACCCCTGGTATGGAATTGAATAGAATGCCTTTATCGTCACAACATGTGCAATACCGGTGCAACGAGATTGAAGCAACCCCTTTGCAGTGTCAACAAGAATCTAACA
>NC_048418.1:23579915-23607979 GCF_013103735.1 Etheostoma cragini | reverse complement strand
TATATATATATATATATATATATATATATAGAGGACTCGGGTCCTCTGTAACATGGAGGATCGCCTTCTGGCAGTCTTATATAATCATTTATAGTTTTCTTTTCTAATTATCTTCTTCCCTGTTTGTTTTTTACCTCTCTTTCCAACTGTCATCTAATCTCCATTTCATCAATATTTGCTAACAGAAGTTTCCATTTTCCTTATTGCTTGCTTTTCCACTTCATTTTCGACTTTGGACCTACACAACAGAGGAGTCACTGGCTTTGGACATATCACTTCTATTACCACCGCTAGTTCAAATTAAATCCAAAACAGTAATGCCGAGAAATTGATTCTAGAAGACTTGATTATATGAGAAAAAGCACTGGAAAAAGTCATCCCATAAGGTTTTTTTGTATACAAAATGTCAAACTAGTAATATACACGTATAATAAATGAAAACAAGTGTTTAAAATGTATAGTTTTATTATTTCTTCAGGAGCTAGGAAAAAAGGAAACCAAATAAGTTTGTACAATGCAGCGGAAGCCAGGAAACAGAGAAATGGCGCAATATTTATGGTACAAGATAAAGATACCTTGTGTGTTCCAGGCTCTTGGTGGCTGGGAGATCGGGGCTACACGTATGTCGCATATTGTTTGAATTATATAAATCTGAGGCAAAAACTCAGGCTCCATCCAGTGTGGCAAACTCTCCTTTTAGAGTTTGCATTTTCTTAACAATGACAACTCAATATAATCTTACAATGTTGACATTAATATAAAATAAGCAAATTACAGATGGGTAATTACAGATGACTTAAGCAACAACACCATGCTTCTTCAGCTATGGTGCAAAATGAACAGAGGGGTTAAGGGCTGGCATGCTGTTAAAATAGGAAGAAAAAAGCTCTTTGTTTGGGGAAATCACAATATGTTGAACATAATAAAAAAAAAACTAAATAATAATTTACTGTAAATACAAAAGAAATTCAAACCTTTCAACCCAGGGGTGATGTACTGAACATTTTACAACTCACTTAATTTGCTTTTGCTTAAAGTAAATGTGTGTTTTGTTGAAGGTGAACTCTTGGGTATGACCATTCAAGTTTCAAAAGGTTGGGTCAGTTTGACCTACATCATGGCAGAACAGGGCTTATGAACCCAGAACACGGTACTTGTTTTTTTTAATTCAAAGGACTCAATATGCACACATAACCTCTATTCAACGTTTTAACGTTTAACCCCCCCCGAGTCTGGAGAACAGAAGTACCCAGGGGGGGAGCCCTTCAAGTATTAGTTTTTTTTCTTTGCCCCAATCAAATCAAAATGGTTTCCGCACAGTTACCAAAGAACAGCAAATCTCCGAATAAACAAGAGAAAACAAGGAAACTAAAACAACAATCGTATGGAAGGAACATTTCTTCACTCTGAGAGATTGTTATTTGCTGAACAGTCGTCCGGGGGTTGCTGTTGACCGGATTGTTGGAACTTGGAGAAAAGCAAAAAAAAAAAAAATAGTACAAGAGTATCATTTGAGTTATTTCCACGTGTTTGCAGTCTGCGAGATGGACGAGCGAGAGGGGATCATGTCCAGCAGGTACTCCCTCTGACGCGCGTCGACGCCGGCCGACGACTTGTGACCCGTCAGGCTGGGGTTCACGTAGGCCATGGTGACTCCTGGGAGCGGGGAACAAAGCAGCGGGTCAAGGTGTGGAGAGAGCTGCATGCTGGGAGTTAAATGCCTTTTGAGTTACAGTTTTTGGATTGCTAAACGGCCGTGGTCCCAACCGAAGCCACATGTGCAAAACTCACTCCATGTTCCACAACTCTTCACACACCTCTCAAAACAGGCTCAGTCGCAATAAAGAAATAAAACATTTTTCATCTTTCCAGTTTCAATAATTCGAATGATTTCACACAAATCAATATTTTCTTTTAAGAAAAGGGTAATTCTTTGCCATGAATTTATTTTAATTTATGACAACCAGTTTTTAAAGGTGACAATGAAGGAATATAAATCGGCAGTTTGCTTAAATACATAATATATTTTGCCTGTAGTAATTTATTCCCATTCTCACATCTCTCTTATTTGTTCTTCATTCATGATTCTCATTTTCTCATGTTCATACTGTTCATATTGTAATATAATACCATAATACTATTTATCCCAGTATCCTTGCACTATGCTCCATATTTAAATCATTTTATTGACCTCTTCATTGCACTCATGCGTCTATATTGTTCTGTTTAGAGTATGTATATATTGTGTTTATATATTAGTGTGTTTACTTTTGTTCGGGTTGTTTTGTGTGTGTAAGCACAGTGTGAGTAACGATGATCCAAAGAAAAATACCTCATACCTGGCAAATAAAGCTGATTCTGATGTAATTACTGGAAACAAGTTACAAACTAAAAAAGCTATGTAATAGTAGGAGAGAATGATGGGACTAATCCTGGCTCTCTCCAGCAGCAGGCCACACATCTTCATCAACATCACCATCATCATCTCCAAATACAAATGCATGTGTTGTTTCCATTGCTTCCACCTCCATTACTTCCTGAAAGGGCACTGTTTTACTGCAGTACTGCTAGTTTTTTTCAGATTTTTTATATCTGTGTTTTAATCTTAGACATGGACGTAGTGGTATCTTGGCTCTTTGACCTGTTCACGGTTTCTCTCAAACCAGCTGAGAAAACTCTTTCAGCTTCAAATGCAATCAGCGGTGTTTAAAATTCATCAGGCTGAAATCTATTCGGTTTTGAATGCGTGGTTAGTTAGTTAGTTAGTTTGGACAGCTGTGTGGTAGCATTTGAACAAAGTGCTGGGAATCCAGTGTTGTGCAGGTCGTGGTTTAAGTTATGGCCAGATAGCTCAGTTGGTAGAGCGGGCGCCCCTATATAGAGGTCTGCAGCCCTTTGATGCATTGCATTCCCCCGCGCTCTCTCCCCCCTTCATGTCTTCAGCCTTCCTGTCAATTAAAGACCTAAAATGCCCCAAAGAATCTTAAAAAAAAAAGTTATGTGTGTAGTGTGCAGACTTTTGCAAATTGTCTTCAAGCAATGAAAAACAAATGAGTTTGGGCCACGTGACCTGCTGCAGTGCAGATTGTGGTTAGATTTTTGCACATGTGACTCCAGTTGTGCCCACTGTCATTTAGAAATCGAAAATGAAAGTGTAAAAAAATAAATAAATAAATAAAAGAACAGAAAGCAGCAGTATGATTCGACAAAGCACCTGAATACATAGCCACCCGTGTCCCCACAACACAGAGACGTCTAGACACAAGGACAAATGACAGAATGTCTTCTCTGAGGTTTGGTAGTGACAACCAGAGAAACTAAACCACCACACTGAGGGACTAAAGTAGGCAGGTTGAGATCACTGGCAGGGGGAGAAATGGAGAGTAGATATTGCCTTGTCCGAAAACATTTCCTCTTTAACTGTCATTTTGTATCTAGTGTATGAGATCATACTGGAAGGTAACGTTTGTTTAAGAATCCTTAACATGAAAAGAACAATTTGGATGTCAGATGTTCAAGGATTGCTTTTGGACCAGACAGGAATTTAAAAAAGAGCCTATGTCAGCCGGCAGGCTGGTATTAATGTGCGTCTACCTGTGTTGCTGTTGCTCTGCTTCTTCCATGCAGTGGATGAGGCACTGCCTCCGCTGATATTCCTGCCGCCGGCGGTTCCACTGCTGCTCACCTTTGAACTCTGGACAGAGCGCACGGAACCGTGGGCATTCTTACCTGGCCGGCTGACCAAAGCCGCAGCCGCCACTGCACTCTGCAGCTGGGAGGAGGAGGAGAAAGAGTGGGGGACGCCCCTCACCCCCAACGACGAGACACCATGGGACAGCTGGCCCTGGGAGCTCTGCGGGAAACAGAGAGGGGTGTTGAGTTGCAGTTGCATGGACTGCACAAATGCTTTCCTTTAAAAAAATATGGTAGATGGCTAGGCTGGCGGCGTTTGAAAAAATTCCATATTTATGGTTTATCAGATTGGATATATATTCTAGAAAATGGGGAAAGTATCTTAACTTTCTGGAGGGAGCTTTGTGCTGGGAAGAGACGTGTATGATGGGCTTAAGGTGTTGCCATTTATACAGATGTTCACTTGGTCTATAGTTTGTCTATTTTCTATAACTGTGTCATCTATTAAAATGATTATGGTCGGTTTTTCTGTTTTTAACAGAAACAATGAAAAGGGATTCCCACCTGCTTGACGGAGTGATGGTGAACCATGTTGGCTCCTCGACTGGCCTGGTGGAGGTGCTGGGAGGATGCTCTGGCGTGAGCCTGCTTCAGATGCTGGGACACCAGCTGCTCGGCTTTCATCGACGAAGAGGACGAGGAGCTACTGTGGGAGACGGGCGAGGACGTCTGCTGAAAAAGACGCTGCTCGATTTCCTGCTCTTGTTGCAGGGCTTTGACGAAGGCTGCTTTCAGCCTCTTGGTGTGCTCAGCTTTCAAAACCTTTTTTTGATTGGAAGACATGCAGTGTTCACAGAGGACTGTCCCGCCTTTTGTCTTGTCGTGCCTCCAGCGGCAGGTGAAGTCGGTTTTGCACTGGGTGCAGGTGAAGGGGTCTCTGGTAATGGTCTTGGACAGTGCTACACCTGTTTTTCCTTAAGGGAGAGAGAGAGATGGGAAATGGACAGAGGTGCTTGTATCTTGTATATTGGAAAAAAGACACAGATAGATGACATGGTGCTTTTTTTGGATGCTGTTGTTTGGCCTTAGTGGTCCCCTAATACTGCATCTGAAGTCTCTTTTATATAGACCTTAGTGGTCCCCTAATACTGCATCTGAAGTCTCTTTATATAGACCTTAGTGGTCCCCTAATACTGCATCTGAAGTCTCTTTTATATAGACCTTAGTGGTCCCCTAATATTGTATCTGAAGTCTCTTTTATCTAGACCTTAGTGGTCCCCTAATACTGCTTTTGAAGTCTCTTTACCCAAAATTCAGCCTTGGTGCAGAATTACAGCCACTAGAGCCGGTCCCACAATGAGCTTTCCTTAAGACTTGCCATTTCTGTGTCTGTAGCTTTAAATGCTAGTGAGGAGGAGAGAGGGGGGGGGGGGAGGTGGAGGGCGGGGTGTGGGGCCTTGAGCAACTGCCACTTTTCTTGTATGAAAGCCACAATGTCTCTCTCTTTCTCATGGGCGGGCCAAATTCTCTGGGCGGCCAAAGCAGAGAAAGAGGAGGTAGCCTTGCCCCTTATGATGTCACAAGGAGCAAGAATCCAGATTGGCCCATCTTAGCTCTCCTTTTTTAAAAGGCAGAGCAGGATACCCAGGGCTCGGTTTACACCTATCGCCATTTCTAGCCACAAATGGACCATAGGCAGGGTAGGGGAATGCATATTAATGTTTAAAAAAACCTCATAAAGTGAAATTGTAATTCCATGGGACATTTAAATCCTGGGTGAAAGTGGGGATGTCCTGACTTCATATGGACAATATTTCAATTCTGGCCCAAGGAGATGAAAGAAAATCGCTCGTTTTGTGCCACCAGAAGTCCAAACCTAATGATATTCAGCTCGCTATCATACATAATAAAGAAAACCATAACAATTCCGAAGCTGGATCTAGAAAATGTTTGACATTTTTTACTTTAAAAAAAACTTGATTCATGTTAAAGCTTTGTGTGTTTATCAACCTATTGATTGACAACAACATGTAAATAAAAGCCATCAAATGAAGAAACGTTAACACACCTCTGTGGATGGTATCCAGCAGGTTCTGTACCACTTCTTCCAGTCCTACCAGGTAGATGAACTCATTATTGGCTGCAGAGGGCAGAAAGTTAAACTCTGGGGCAGGGGGCTTGGGTGGGGGAATCTCCAGCAGGGTCTTCTCCAGTTGTTTCCGCAGGGCGAGTTTAGCTGCAGCTTGGCGGCTGGCTGGGGAGTCATTCACGCTTACCACAGACACGCCGCCGCTTCCTGAGGAAGAGCCCTTCAAACTGGATGCCGAGGCCTTCGAAAACAAGCAAATACAGGAAAAAGGTGTTAACATCCAGTTAACTTGCCTTAGCAATACATAAGTTACCAAAGGACTGTCGCTGTTGTTTTATGGCAAATCGATCGATATATGAGGCTAGATATTGTCTTAAATTTTGGATTTTGTAATATGACATAAGTGTTGTCTTTTCCTGGTTTTAAAGGTTGCATTACGGTTAGGTGATGTCTTTTTCTGCACCGACCAGACTGTTCTAACTGTTCTATTATTTACATTTACCCAGTAATTATATTCACTTTACTGGTCATTATTTATCAAAAATCTCATTGTGTAAGTATTTTGTGAAAGCATGAATAGTCTAGATACAATATTGCTTCAATATCGCTATAGATGTATTCGGTCAAAAATATTGTGATATTTGATTTTCTTCATATCGCCAAGCTCTATTATTTACACCCTGGATGTAAAACCCATACGTGCATATTGTCCTTTATATTTATACTCAAAGGCACCTCTGGAATACTTACCAGTGTGTTGGCACTGCTGCCAATCCTGATGAGGCCTGAGTGGACCATGCCTCTCTGGCCTTGGCTTGCAGGGGCTGAAGTCCTGGGGCCCATCAGCAGAGGGGGGGGTCCTGAGCCTCCAGAGGCAGCCAACTGCTGCTGCTGGCGCAGAGCCTGGATCTGCTGTGGAGATACAGAGATGGGCTAACCAGGACAATGAGAGGGGGGACACGGAGGGACAGCACAGACAAACGCAGTGGAGGACAAGGGAGGGGCATCAAAAGCACCAAGGCAAAGGGCACACACAGAGAGAGAAAGGCGCAAAGGGAGACCATAAGTCCTACGTTTAAGGGTTAATTCTTTCCCTGCAGATTGTCCAAGAGTGGAAAGCAGCAGTAAGATGGTACAACTCAGGCTATTATTGCCCTGACAAAGACAACATTTAAGAACAACAATGAATAGAACATTTAGAAAAAATGTCAGTTTCTTCCCTCTTTATCTTAGCATGGTTATAATATTGTATTGCCCCATGACTCACCTGTGTCCCTCTGACCAGAGGCGGCATTATGATCTGGGAGCCATGTTTGGACGACACCTGCTGGCCTCCTCTCACCAGCGGCGGGGGGATCACTGTGCCTGAACTCCTGCCTGTCAAAATCTGGTCCAAAAAAAGAAAGAAATCCGAAACAGTATAAAGATGCTGTCACACAGATATGCTGTTTAAGTGCATGTGTCATAGTAGAGCATTTACCTGCTGAGAGCCTTTATTGCTTGTAATTGTTCCCCGAATGAGAGGAGGAGGAGCCGAGGAGCCGGAAAGACCTGAGGGCTGTAAAGGAAATGGAGAAAGATATTAAATAGGATGCTTGAAGTGGAAGGAGATGTTGTGGGGATGTGCAACTTTACCTTCTGGAGAGCATCTTTTTGTATCTGGCTCTGCCGAAGCTTCTTCAGCAGCACCAGCTTGGCCTCCTCCAGTCTCAGCTCCACCTTCAGCTGCTTAATGATGCGCTCCCGCTCCACCGGGCTGCTCTTCTGGACCCCACAGATAACAACATCACTTACACCACTCGCTTTACAAAAGACAAAAACCCTTTCCAGTGACCGAAGGTCTTTTCAGACAGGGAGCCGTTGTCGCGCCTCGTAATTCTGTTTTAATGAGAGGCGTGCGTGCAGGTATGGGGGGGCGGGAGATCGGACAAGCGACGCAACAAGCAATCCCGCTTGGAAACTGTCACGTTCCAGTAAACTGTCGGTTCCGTTTTTACTAAACTTCAGATGATTTGATTGATAGGGGGATGGAAACTTAGCTAGTGAGACCCCGCGGATCAGAGCGACTATGCAGGCAAAAGGACGCTTAAGCCTCCAACACATAATTCACGGCAAAACTGCGAGGTAGGGTGCAGAGCAGAAAGGTACAGGGCAGCGCTGGAACGCTCTGGAATTGGGTGCGCCACGAAAGGGCAGCGGCAACAAGGTCAAAGTTGAAATAACTTGAACTTTGAGCGCAGCTTTACCATCTAAAAAGACCTTAAAGCAGTGGATGTTGAAGCCTAACCTGTCCAGTAACAGTCATGCATCATGTGGTCATGCATCATGTGGGACATCTGCATTTGCAGTTGCTCTGAATATCAATGAAATGCGTGGCGTGCAATTTACATATTTTAGCATATAAAATAACTTGTTTACACCAAGGCCCAACTTAACCAACTTTCCGTGTCCACATAAAAAAAAAAGAAAAAAAAAGAAGAAACGCTTGCAACCAAGGCCTAGGTCATAAATACATACATACATACAATAAACATGTCTCAGGGTCCATCTCAGTAGTGTAGCAGAATAATACGCATGACTTGCATTGTGTACATGTGTCTCACCATGAGCAGGTCTGTGTCCAGCTCCTTAAAGTGGCTCAAGCCATTCATTGGTGGACTGGGCGAGTCATTATCGGACAAGATGATGACATCGTCGTCTTCAGGGGACGGAGGGCGCTTCTCCCTTTTTATACTGCTGGAAGCAAGTAGGACAGTGACATTCAGATGAAAAAAAGATCTCAGTATTTTATAAATCAGATACAGTGAACACAAAAAAGCAATATAGCATTGTAAAAGATGTAAAAGAGTATAAATTATAGGGGAAAAAAATATTTAATCCATTTTAACGTCTTTCATTTTAGCCTTTGATTTCCTCTTAGGTTGTCAAAATCATTTTCTTTTACACTATCTGACAAATACTCTGTTTCAGCTTGTTCCAGCTCTTTACTGAAGCTTTAGGATGTGGAATATTAAAATTCAAGACCCATGTTTTTATGGTTACTCCACGGTATTCAAAATAAATGCCTTGTGCATCATAAACACACATTTCCCTAACCTTTAGCCCAATTTGGACGTATTTGGCACACAAGTGTTATTTGGGTTCAAACATTGTTAAACAGCATATTGTGAGTTTGTACTGATGGATCCAGTGGGGGGTGAGGTTAGGAACCTTACATGGCTATTTGGGACAAGATGAAGAAGTACACATCAACTGGCTTGTGTTCTAGCATCCATTAGTAATGTCTGTATTCTTGGGGGGTTGATATGCTCCATAGACAGTTAAAGAAATGGACCAAAAGATCCCGTTGCTCTGGACGGAGACCAGTGAAGTCTATTAAAAGCTCTTTTCCGGTGATGGCTGAGCGTTACTGCACAGCCTCCAACTGAGCTTGACAATGTAGATGTGATGTGAGCAACGTGTCTGAGAGTTGTAAGTCTTCTGGTAGCTGTGCAAGAGAAATCTCAATTGGCTATTTTTACAAAAACGTCTGCTACGGAGCCATACCGTGAGCTACAAGGTAATGGAGCCTTTTATACATTGTTGTGTTTCTTTAGAAACAAACAGTGGACAAATATAGTCTTTAAAGGCTTCAGATGTAAAGGTATTCGCTGTCAAAGTGACGTCAAAATGAATGGCAGTCAATGAAATGCTAATGGCGGGTGATGGCTTGGTAGTATCAAAATGGCGCATAGGGAGCTTCGCTTAGAGAAGAGAGGCTTAGCCCCTTGATCTGCTCCACAGGAGCAGGGTGGGCCTTTAAGCTCCAGTAAAGGGTTTTTAGTCGCAATGCAACAGATGTTGGAGAACACGCATTTCCTGTTAAAACAGGAAATTGTGGCAGCGCATTGTACTGTAGGCGTCTGAGGAATTTGGGTATGACCTGTATGGGGCCACATACCTCATTCAAATCATGCTAAAGGAAATTAAAGCATGTGGTAATTTTCAAGGCAGTCTGGATTAAGCCACAGGTATTACACTAGCCCCCTTTCAACACATTTAGCTTCTCGTGCAAAGTGACAAGACGTCATGTGACCATCCTGGTTGTTGTTGCTGGCCAGTGTCTTGTAGGCCTATATGGGCTGGGCAGTATACTGTACTCAAATAGACAAATCAATCAATCGGGTTACACAAATACAGATTATGTATTTCTATTAAATTGTTCAAGTCTACACATGACAACACTCTGAGGCCTGTCTCTCCTCTCTGTCATCCTTGTGTGTGTGTGTGTGTGTGTGTGTGTGTGTGTGTGTGCCTCCTGAGGGTTTAGGCCCATCATCACTTCCCTTGGATTAATCACTACTCTTCCAAAGAAGTCACATGACCTCAAAGTCATCATCACGTGACACACACAGTTTTTTTTCTTCTTCTTTCTCCTCCCCCCTGCCCTCACTGTTCCTTCTACTGTGGAAACCATGGCAACAACCGGCTGGAACCGGTTTGTGGCACACGGCTTCATTTTGTGTGCGGGGAGTTTTTAGGGTTCAGGTGGTGAGTGGGGGGAAAATGGAGGTGGACTGAAAGACAAAGTTCAACGTCACCTCTGGAGGACAACTACACACCACCACCCCCCACCCCCCACCCCAACACCTCTAACCTACACAGTCTTAAGCAACATCAGGATCATAAAAGCAACATTGGACACTTGGACATTATCAGCCTTTTACGATTAATATAAAGCACTGCTAATCCTTTTGTATACTCTTATGTGAGAGTTTCCCCCAACAAAAAAACAAGAAGCTTGCAGTCATTCTGCCGTCTAAATAAAGTTTCCTGCACATTTGCATCATGACTTTTTTTGACAGATACTTGATGTGGTTGTCACAGCTGTAGAGACTTTACTATTAACTGTTTCTCACCCTCTGGAGGTGCTCATGTCCACAGGCTGCTCCCCCTTCCGAACTTCCACTTTAATGGTGGCCTTTGGCTCCGTCGGTCGGACCTGGCTCCTTGCATCCACAGCTGACTCTGTCTTCACCTTGCTGGCTCTGTCGTTGCAGTCAGTCCGATTGTCTGAGCCGGGTTCAACCATTGTCTGTTGGGCCCGCTCCTGATCCTCCTCCACCGGCTGAGAGGCCAAAGGCAACGCTAAAGATAACGGCGACAGGCTCTTCTCCTGCTCTGATCCAACCATAGTCCGTCCCAGGTTTTCCTGTGCCAGAACAGGCTCGGGTTCAAGTTCAGTTTGTTCCTGCGTTGTGGCTTCAGACGTGTCCAACTTAGGCTTTTTGCTCTCACTGTCAGCATCAGAGAGTTCTATGGGGTGGGGAGCAGCATCCTTCTCCAGCACCCTCTTCTGGCTGCGTGTCTGGCGGACAGCCTCCTCAGACATCCCCTACAGATAAGGGAAGAAATTGCTGTTTTATCTGTATTTCATATACATTTAAAAATGTGTGACCTGGCCACCCGGTTGGCTCAGTTCAGTAGAGCGGGCGCCCATATATAGAGGTTTACTCCTCAACGCAGAGGGCCCTAGGTTCGAATCTCACCTGCGGCCCTTTGCTGCATGTCATTCCCCCCTCTCTCTCCCTTTTCCTGTCTTCAACTATCCTGTCATAAATAAAGGCCAAAATGCCCACAAAATATCTTAAAAAAAAAAAAACTGAACTGGAATGGACTCAAATTTCTTATTATTAATCTTGGGAAGCATTTTAAGTATGCATGCTTAGGCTGCGTTCAGACAGAGAAACAGCCATCGGGCGATTCGCGTCGGATCGCTGTTGTCTTCCGTTGTCCTGTTAGCGTAGTACTTTATACTTCTCAACTACTGTTTTTCATCAAATCGTTTATAGATCTCGATGTCGATCTCAAAACAGATCGACTGTGCTTTGTTGTTTGGAAACATTCAGCTGTCACTGCCCAATGTGAGTCGAGTGCAGATGTGAGTCGCTTTGCAACAAGTAGCATATAGGATGCTAACGAGAGACTTCTGTAATGTCAATACAGTCAAAATGGACCTACTTAACCACTGCTGGCTACAAGTTAGCATCAAACACAACAAAGGCTGTCACTTGAATGGCGTTTTGAGCTAACGTTAGCCATCAAACAATCATAGATGGCTAAAACAAATGCCGTCAACCGTTTGCGCCATTTAAATCTGCACTTGACTCACATTGGGCAGTGACACTTGTGTTTTATAACTTTCTTGTGGCAGTGACAGAGACAGTGATTTTCCTGTTTGGGACTCTCACACCGCCTCAAAACCTTCTGACAAGTCTGATCTCCGGTTACATGATTGGCCGCCGCAGCGCGACGTGGGGTTGCGTTTCTCCAAAAGTTGAGTCCGTCTCAACTTCTCGCTACAGGCGCGCTGCTTCTTTTTAGCGTGTCCCGCGTGCGGCAAACCCTGCCACAAGACTAAACGCACTACCCCCATTTAAAATGAAAAGACCTGCGGTTTTACAGCGCCGTAAAACGCAGGCGGTGTGAATGTCCGCTTGTTCTGAAAATAGCAGATGAAAACAATGTAAATGAGATCAAATGGTTAGTCAATTGGATTGAAAGCAGTGGTAATGACAGTTGAAGTAGTTTTACCTGACTAGCCACTGCAGAAGGGAATACAAAACCAAATCTTTGTGAAATACTGTATGGGAGTTAAAGTTAAGGTCAAACACTTAGAACTTGGATCGTCAGTTGGAGTTTAGAAGAAAGCTCCACAACAACCCTCATGTTGTCCTCGGGTCAAATGGACCCGTTTTCCTATATCAATGTTCTTTTTAATTCCCCAAAATAACATGATTGATTCCACACAACGCTCTTTGCCAAGTACAAATCTCTACTTTCATTAATTTTGGGGCGTCTTATTCAATTTTGTAACATTTGAAAAACAAATTGAAGTGGTTTTGAAATAGTATTGGGTAAAAGTTGACATATCCCAGTCTGTGATTATCCATCAACATCCATTCCTTTAATTTTAGTCTAAATAATTCCTAATTTCTGCTTTTCTAACTCAAACATTAGGTATATATTTCCTATAAATGAGGTTTATTGACCATACATTCCAAAACTGTCCATAACTGTAAAACTAAAGTTAAGATGTTAATGTTAAGTAGTGTTGAAAATGTAAAAAAAATGACAAACATTGAAAAAAAGTATCAAAAGTGTAAGAAAACATAAGTAAAAGTGAAAAAAAAAACGAGGAAAAGCCTCAAAAGTGTTGATTTTCCGCAGCCAAGAACACTGGCTTTGTAAGTACTGAAAATATTTGATTACCATTTCAAGTTCAAACCCTAAAAAGTATTTACATCATCATTTTCTATGCAGGTCCAGATGGACATTGAAACACCATTTAAAGCGTAAGAGATGAAAGCCGCTGAAAGGTCAGTCGAGTTACCGGTCATCTATAAACAAGCGTAGTTCTGGGGAAGGACCGGCACAAAAGATTTCTGGGATTTGTTGACGGGGCCGTATTGACGTCAAATCAGACGAATTCCTTGTGATGAAAATTGTCAACGCGTCTATTCATTTAGTTCTCAGCAACCAATGAGCCTCCAGTAATGTGCAGATAATGAATGAGTGTCAGTGAAGAAATTGGGTCGGTTCAAAATAAAGTTGGGGATCGCCATTTAGAACAACAGAGGTGCAGAGTACAAAATGCTTAAAAGGACAATTTTAAGCTCTAATTACATTCCTGTGAGGTTGACATTCTCTGACAAAACATACCGTACCGAGCCATTATCATTATCATTTTACGGAAAGTGTTGTTGTGATTGTGGGCCTGTCACTCAGAATTTAGACACAACTGACCTTGAATCAGCTGTAGGAGACACAGGGTGACTAAAATGGCCCCCAGACAAAACATGTGGGACTAGGGAGGTCACATGACCAAGATGTTGACTCGTGTATGATCCCAAAATGTCCAATTATCCAAAACCAAACACCAAAGGAAGCCAAAGCTGAACAAAAAAAAGATGGGGAGTATCCAGTAAGTACTCAAGTTCAGTGAAAAACAAGAACCTGAGCATCACGTGGGTTTTGTAAGAGGGGTAGCAGCAAAAAAAATGCAGCAGTGCGACATTAAAACAGCTGGAAAAACACGACAACATCGTAATCAAATCAGAACTTAAGGGGACTTGGGGAATATCAAAATTAACTGGAGCATGAATTCCGTTAAAAAATTCATAATCACCCATAAATCCAAGTATTCCCTTCCTTGGGTCAGGCACCAAAGAGCACCAGATCCATTACGGTCTCTGATACCCTGTACAACAAATTCAATCCCACCAGTAGTGGACACGCAGCGATACAGCAGGTCCATACTGGGCAATATGTCAATATTATATCGATATGTGAGGCTAGATACTGGCTAACATTTTTGATATCGTAACATCACACTCTCTGTGTTCTATTATTTGCCTCTACCCACTCAAGTCATCATATCCACATTTGATGATTATTTATTAAAAATCTCATAGTGAAAGCACCAATTGTCAATAATCCGCAACATTGCCATTGAGGTGTTTGGTCATAAATATCATGATATTTGGTTTTCTCCAGTGTCGGGTCAGAAATGAGACGAGACCCAGGAAGATGCTAGACCACATGGGTCAATACACCTTTTTCGTTTGCCTTTATGGTTTTGATAATGGCCGATCTCACATTGTTCTGTGTGTATAAACAACCATTTAAGTATAATAGAATAGACACCACACCTCTACACTCGTATACAGACTCTCTTATCCACACATGATACAGTATTCTGCTTACACCTGTACAGTTATTAATATAAAGCCTTTCAACGTCAACACTGGAGGAAGAAAGTGAGAAAGTAACAAGGGTTGGAGTTTCTCTCTCAAACTCTCTTTTTTTCATTCTTTGCACAGCTATTTCTGTCACTTTCCTTGTGACAAAGCGTTGTAGTGTCACTTCTTGGCCCTGACTTTTCACACAACTTTCGAGTGTGGCCGTGAATCAGATATAAAAACTTCAAGTTCCGACGTGGTCATGCTAGTTCTTTTCTAACATAACTTGGCCCTGAAACGTGGAAAAGAAAGTGACTTGCAGTCCAACATTGAGTATGTTTACATGTGCCCTACTATTGCAATTATCATTAGGTTTTTGGGAGTATACTCATATAAGCGCTGCTTAAGGTTCGTGTCCCATTCTAGCGATAGAAACTGTAATACTGTGACATGGGGGTGGGGGGGTGGGGCAGTAGCTCAGTCTGTGGGGAGTTGGGTCGGGAACCGGAGGGTTGTGGTTCAAGTCCCCATCCGGGCCAAAGTATGGGAGTGGACTGGTAGCTGGAGAGATGCCAGTTCACCTCCTGGCCACATGGGTCAATACACCTTGCTCTTGAGCAAGGCACTAGACTACCAACTGCTTGGGGCGCCTTTCCATGGGCAGCCCCCCCACTCTGACATCCATTTAGTGCATGTATAGGTACTCAGCCTGTGTGTAATGTGTGTAATAACAACTGAGGGAAAACATTGTAATTGCCCTTGTGGGATTGATAAAATTTACATTATTATTTTTTTTTTTACATATGATAAGATTGGTTTCCTGGTACCTTGTAGTTAATCAGAAAAACATGATGGGAAATTCTTTCGACCTCCGCTGCAGAGGTAACTGACTCAGTACAGAAAGTACCCAAGGTGGTTCAGAGGTTGAAGGATCAAGACACAGCTGCACGCAGATGGTCAGCAACCTAAAGACTGTTATGACCACATAAACAGGTATGTGAATAACCAGGTTGGAATGTTCCATGTAAACCATATCCAGAATAAGAGTGCTTGCTGCAACACAAATTGCCGACTGGGACACACAATAAACTGACTGATTGATTGATTGATTGATTGCTTGACCAGGATACAACTCCAAAATCCACATGCTATCATGCACGTATACACACTTAGTTAAATGACTTTGGCCGTTGTCGAAGGAATTGAGGTACATGTTCAGGAGACGACCAGTGCTCAAAGTTCAGAATCTCACACACATTCAAAGACTGACTCAGACCGTGGCTATTTACTGGACGACCACAAAGAGGTAACACACCAGCGTTGTGCCCTGAATCATATTCATCCATGTATGTGTGTATGTCGCAGGATCGAGGCCCTGTCCTGCCAAGTCTGCTGAGGCCCTCAGTCTGCCCAGCGACGCACCACAGGAAGCTAGGTTTTTTTAGACTAAAGAAGGACTACAATTAACCCTTACAACCAACTATTTCTCAGTAACACACACTGTACACACTCCCGCCCCTCCCCTTCCTGTTCTTAGAATGGTTATGGTGGCGAGCATGAAGCACACTCAGTGTGTCCATGATGGACCTATACGCAGTCGCACACATACAGAGTCACCACGCAGCATGTAGAGCAATCATCTAATAACTCAGGGCTGACTACGTTGTTTTTTCCCCAATTCTCTGAAATCGACAGACATGACATGACCCTTCCCAGGATTCAGTGGGACACAAAGCACTTTTCCTGAGAACCGGTTTGAACTGGTTGGTTAGTGTGTGTGTGTGTGTGTGTGAGTGTGAGTGTGTGAGAGACTGAGAGAGAAGCTGAAGCTGGGTTTAACCCTTCAGATGCTGGAGCAGACGCCAGGCCTCCACAGTGACGGCCATTACACGGTTTGTGAGTGTGTGTGTGTGTGTGTGTGTGTGCTGGGAGTTGGGATGGCGTTATTAATTCTGACGCGTATAGCTGTGAAATGATGCTGAGGGAAGAAGTTAGACATGCTGCCCCCCCCCCCTACCTCCCATGGACACTGACCCTATCTTTGTAACAGGGGATCTGAATGGCTGACAGGTTTCACATTTCATCTCCATGGCAGTTTACACACATTTCCATCAAGCCCACCCACCCACACACCTACTCAAACACACACATATGGTGGATCAAACACCCACCCAAGAACTTGACGTCAAATGCAACCAGTGCTCTGAAGGCAACTAAACCGGAAAAAGGAAAACTCAACTCTACACTATAAATTCATTCTATGTACACAAAGTTAATATACAAGTAAAGTGACACACATACGGGGTAGCACATAAAGAGCTACACTGGCCATTTCAATATAAGGTATACTGTTTTGAACAGACGGCACGTGTGGTTATGGTTTCATGGTATGATTATCAGAATGATCTCGCAACACAATATTATCCGGTTAAATATTCAAATAAGATGGAAATCCTCCAACAGCATTACGACGCCGTAAAGACGTCATTGTGCGATGTGTGGTGGGGGTCATGGGGAGGTTGGGCTGTCACTCTTTCAATACAGTTTTATCACAGCAATAGTTTTCCACTAGTAGACCTTTCTGGCAAAACACATTTTTTTCTGTCTTTTCCCAGCATGCTGTTGGGTCTTCCCTTGCAGGAGGGAGGCGATATTTCTGTTAAACGGGTATAAACTGCACACTGGCTGAGATATGTGCTATTATATGAACTTTGAATGCTTTGTAAAGTAACCGCAGTGAAATAAGGTTCATGTTAGGCTGCAAAAGTGTATATATAATCATACTGCAGTCTGCTATGTGTGAGTGTGTGTGTAAGCTTATGCGTGTGTAATCAGTCTGCGTTAACAAAATGACCACAAGCCTGGTCCTGTAACAAACACAATTTGTGTAATCTTATCTTTAAGATATGACAAATAGAGTTTAAATGGCTCTTATATCATCGCATTTTCTGACATTTCATTTCTGTCACTTTTTCAATGTTGTGGGTGTTTTTTCCAAAAGTTTTTTGATATCTTTTAATGTTGACATTTTCAGCGCCTATTTTGACGGTCCATTTTTTGTGACAAAAAAAAATAAAAATGTACTGAAAACGGGTCAATTTGACCCAAGGACTACATGAGGGTTAACCAACTGTACATACTGCTGAAAAGTCTGATCCAAGTTATTACGTCATATCTTCTTATTGCTCTGGTTAACCGTTTCACAGGGGGAATGAATATTAAATGAATGTTTGAGGACTTCTAAAAAGTTAAATCTGATTGAACTCAATGCTCACGGTAACATTTGTAGTGTAATTACATCACAATAATCACCACCACATTAGCCTATGATGCACTGTGCAGGCAGTTGACTCTTGGCGCCTCCTGTGTCTCTTTCACCATGGCAGAATAGTATTTTTATCTGGTATCAGGTTGCCACTATCAGGACGCCGCCCGTCCGTATCCACAGTTTATCGACACCTGTCTTGTTTTCTGCTGAGTGTCCTTTCTCTCTGCCCTGAGGTGGTTATTTAATCTAGTCAGTCACGGGTCATGTCACGCATCACAAACTCAAAACGTCTTAAGAATAACCCAACTATCGGCGATGTCTGGCTGCACATACAGTATGCGTTCAGCCTTTTATTTACCCACTTACAGACCTTTAACATGTCCAAACATATTTCTACACTGCACCGTGTTGTCAGAAAACTGTACACCCACGCTATCTTGTAGAACTGCAGCACCAGCAACATATTCTAATCATTTATCTGGTTCCATCTGTCAGAATAACAGCTGCTAGTGTTGCTGGTCTCCAAGCGTCAACTACCAGCGGTAACAAAACCTTTACGACCAAATAGTTAAATCTGTGCTGGCATAATGGAACAATTTCGATTTGGAGCTGATCACGGTTTGCTCAATGACATAACTAATATTCTGAAACTGAAACAAGCCAGTGATTCATGCAGCAACTTACACCACCGCCTACACAAAACAGACAGAAAAAGGCAATTAGAGAGCCAACTTGCCGCATATATAGTATATTTGATGAAGTCATGGAGGTTTGACTAACCAGTTGCCCTATGACCCTTGCAGTCATGTGCAGCAGCTTAAAATGTGGCCGGCAGATGACCCTTTTCTAGAACAGTGGCTGATTACACAACTGCTCTGGGCCAGTCTTGTGTGTGATCACTGGAACAGTGCTTTCCGGACAAAGCTGAAACTTCTGAACACTTTCTAATGACTCGGCCTTGTGATTGTAACACTATGAATGCTGTCACTCTGAGGTAGATAAGACCAGTACCAGTGGATGACCAACTTCTCCTCTCTTCTGACCAGTGGTGGTTTCTGTAAAAGGAAACCAGTATTTTGTTTGCAGTGACAGGTCATAAACAATGCAACCATGCAACTGATACCACTTTTCAGGGCCTTTGTTCATATGAACAACTAACTGTTTATTCCAGATCTTCACAAAAAGGCATTAAAGTACAGCCGACCACTTCATAACTATCCCATCTTCAGTCTACATGGCATGGGACGGTACTTGGTTTTAAGTGGCTTTTTTGTGCACTGATGCAATAAACCACTTTACTAATAAGGATGTTATATATGACAAAAAGTAGAGCTGCAACAGTTACCTCAATGAATCAACAGCAACTTTCATAATCAATTGTTTCAAGCAAAAATCGACAAAATTCTAATATTTTCTAGTTTTCTACAATAATTGCATTGTGGACTGTTTTGGCTGGACAAAACCTTGGAATCTGTTCAACTGGGCAGGCTCACAATTTGCTGTCATTTCATAAACCAAGCAATTCATCGAGAAGGTAATCAGCAGATTTAGCGATATTGAAAAGAATGGGCAGTAACTTGCAACCCTAACAAAAACCATTACCTCGGAAATCTGTCAAACGAACCAATACAAAAATGAATACCCAATGTAACAACTTAAAGCTATGCATTTATTCCTTTATTTTTATTAGTCTGATTATGAGCATACTTCATTTCAATGTTGTAGACTAGATTATTAGAATTATTGGTACTGAGTTAGCAGTAGATTTGAATAAGGTTATCAAAAGCAGTTGTTTAAAGATACATCACCATTAACACTAAATCTGATAATATGGAAAGTACCAAAACTATCAAAAAAACTGTCACATTATTACAAATGTGTTGGTATGTGTTCAGTGACTTTTTCTGCATCAGTACACAGTAGGTTGCTAACAAAAAAAGCACAAAAAGTATTCTATTTTGTGTACGTGTGACTTGAATTTAAGGCTTGCTTTAAGTAGGCCTGCATATCCTAAACATATGCTAAGTCCTTGGTAGCCTAAATCTAAATCCAAACCAGTATTTCATCAAAAAAAAAAGTCTGCGCGTGTGTGTGTGTGCGTGCGTGTGTGTGCCATTCTGAGCGAGACAGAGAGCAAGTGTGTGCGTTGTGTGTCAGAGTGTGTGTGTGTGTGTGTGTTCAGCTTTAAGAGGAGGAAGACTACGGTTGTCACAGAGCGAAGTAGGAAGATTAGCTACCAGATAGCAGAACCAACACTGGTGCCCAGGGGCTTAAAGCGAGCGGCAGCGGCCACCATTAACCTTCCACCCCCCCAGTAAACCCTCCAAACCATACTCAGCCCTTTAAAAACTAAACCCAGCCCACACTACATGTGCAACTAACCGGCTTTTTTTTTTTTAATTGTATTATTGACACCGCCTCATAAGCGGTGAGCGTGTTATTAGTGAGCTAACATTAGCTAGCTAACACAAACAAAAACACGAAGCTAATTTAGCTAGGACAGAAGCAGTTAACGTCTGAACATAACGTCTGTTGAAGACTTTAAGTCAAAAGTAGGCTAGTTACGTTAAAAGTCCTCCAGCCGGGCACGTCAACATGGTCCACACAACTAGAACCGAGCCAGAATCGTTGACCTGGCTTCACCCCGATGCGGGACAACCACCAGCTCAAAAAGCGGGCACAAACTTTTATCCCACAGCCCTAAAAGTGAGACTGTATGGGACTCACCGGGACTGGTTACCTGGGTGTCCCTCCAGAAGAAGAAAAAAACCCGAATCGGAACTCATGAATTTCATCAACCGGCCCGAGGACGGAGGGTGCCGCGGCGATGTCACGTTAACGTTATAATCCTTAGCTCATTTAACGACTTCTAACGCACTAAATCAAGTCCAGGGGTCATAGTTACAAGCTGGCACGGGTAAGAAAACGTAAAATAAAAGAATCTTTGGCTGAGCGAGCCCCCCCCCCTCTCCTCCCCAGTGCTCAACCTTTGGCTCTGCGGAGAAGTGTTACTTTTCAACAGCCCATCAGCTTCTTTATCGTCACAGATAGGTGGAGGAAAACCTGGCTCCTCTCGACGACTCCGAATAAAAGGCTCCTCTCGATCCACTTACTAAAAACTTCGGTTTCGTCTCAGTCAACTTACTCGGTAGCTTTGTCTCCCGTTCTTCACCGATGGTCGACCAAGGAATGTTTAATCTGCAGTTAACCTCGATAAATCGTTGCTTTTTTTAAATCCAGGGGATATCCTCTTTTTTTCGGCCCTCCCCACTGCCGCGTCTGTTGCCAAATAATGCGCCTCAACACACATGGAGCCGCTGCGTCCTCTTAGTGGGCATGCGCACCTCGGCATACCAGGGCGACCGGATCGCATCATGTAAGCCACTGACCACCAAGGGCCAAAGTAGGACGACCCTATCAGTGGCCCCGGGCTCCTCGGGTTGACCCATGACTGTACCAGCAAGGACAAACATCCCCTCCAACATTCTCTCACTCTCTCTTTCTCTTTCTCTCTCTCCTCACACTCACACACACACACACACACACACACACACACACACACACACACACACACACACACACACACACACGCACACACACACCATATAACAATGAAAATCATAAAATGTTAAGGTATCACACACTTACCAGCAACCCCACTGCCTCCTAACATTCAATGAAGACCTAAACCAGCAACCTCAGGTCAGGACTCAAAATCAGTGTCAGTGCCAGTATGAGCATGCTGGGTCTGCATATAGACCACCAAGAAATATGACAATAAAAAAAAACTTGCAACATGTAGGCTAGAACAAAACCAACTTAGACAGTGGGCAAACAGTTTTCAACAGCATGTAGCACTAGTGCATGAGTGAAATAGCTATACTGTGCAAGGCAGCCACACACCAAGACTGGGTTCCCAATTGTGGACAGGTGGCAAATCAATTGCCCCAGGTCCCTAGACCCCCAGGGGGCCCTCAAAAATCCTAGGGTTACTTTGTTGTTTTTGGTAATCTGAATAACAATTTTTTGTAAGACAACTTGCTCCATTAAAGTATAATATACTCACTTATTCTATCTAATAGAGGGTCCTTGTGTTTGGATCTAGCTTTAAAATGAAACTATTTCAGTTTATATTCTGCTTACATAGCACATGTTCCTTGAAAAAGATGTGTTTATTCAAATTGCCACCAATAACCTACACACAGTAAACCTAAGGCTATGTGCTGAGAACACCATGCTGGATGGAAACCTTGAGTCGACAGAGTGTGTACACTGAGTGTGAGGTGGGGAGTTAATAAAGATTTGCCCCGGAGCCCCTGATAGGTCAGTTAGACCGTGTTGGGAAGTCTAGGAACTACACAACATGTCATGTGGTGCATGTTTCTCCTTATAAAGTCTGGCACCTCCAGCATCATATTATCCCCTAAACGCAAACTTTGGTCAAACACCAGCAACCTCAGCTTCATGTTCCTGAACAGGAACCTGCATAAGCATCACCTTTGGATCCTTATCCCAACCTCAGCACCTCATTACCTTCCTGCATGGATCCAGCGTGATTTCCTTTGTCTCAAATCGGAGGCATCTCTCCTTGATCCGCTAGCTGCCTGCCCCCTGAATACACTGTGAAAAAGCCCGGTCTAGGGAGACAACACTGGGTCACGAACGTCGAACATACACAAGGGGCACAGGCTGTGCACCAAAATACAACAAACTCGTTCCAGCCAATCACTGACAAGATGGTTGGGGGAAGGGGCGGGGGTTAGTGGCAGTTTGTCAGTTAGGCATGACCGTTGCAGAAACATGGGAGGAGGAGCGAGCTTGCTCCGTTTTGTTTGGTATTTACATGGAACAACAGAAGTCATGCAGGAACTCATAATGCACCTTTAAGGACCCAGGCTAGCATTAAATATGACTCCCTGACCTAAGGTGACCAGTTTTCTCAGACAAAATCCGGGGACGTTTTCAGCTCAGAAGCGGATTTACCCCCAAAATAGGCTTGTTTTTATTTTTGTAAAACTTAAAACGGGGACACTAGACCTAGAGCTGTTTCCCCTAACAGACAACATTATGGAAAGGATTTCTAAGGAGGTTGACCTTTCTGTTAAAGATTAAGATCCTTTTTTAAAACATAAAGGCCCGCGAAATTGCGTTTGCTAAACCCACCAGACTCCATGTAAATAATCAGTGATTTAGCATCGTAAAATACGCCTTTCTAAAACCTATTTGAGCTTGTCTTGAGCCACTATCGGCTCTGTTTGGTCGGCGTTTTCTTTCTTTCATTCCAATATCGGGACTGTCAGTCACAGTGAAAACCAGGGACATTTCCGGGGACAGGTCCAGCCGGGGACAGGTCACCAAAACTCGGAACCGGGGACGTCTGGTCACCCTACCCTGACCCCACATAAAAATCCAAAACATCAACCCCAACACAAAGTATTGACGTCCTACTTTATCATAGTGATTTAAAGGATGATTGCATTATTAACCAGTTTAATACGCTTGCAGTTATAGTCAGATCCATGCACTCCAGAGCATACATGGCTGGGTTGCTACATCAGAAGTGGCAGAATCGTCTCCATAAAGGATCCAGCTGGCGGCCTCTTTCACGGCATCCCTTTTGAGTGATATGTCAGCGTTTTTTGAACTTTAAATGACAACAAAAACTCTCTCTAGATGCTGCTGTGTCATCCGGTCTGATTGTTTCTATCCTCTCATCCTTCCGTTCCATCTCCTGATTACAGATTCTCACGTACAAATGCAATCAAATCTGTACGAAGGGGCCATCTTCTCATAATCCCGCCCTAAACAAAATTATCTGTCTAATATGTCAGTCACAAAGACAGGAAATGGCTGCACCAAACTGCAGGACACTCCATCCAACAGTTGTCCAGACATTTCCCCCTGAAACAAATCTGTCAAATCAATGTTGGTGCTAGAGGAAAAGTCAAAGTCATCATGATACGTCCTCTGGGGAACGGAAATCTCAGCGCCAAATTTTGTGCCAATCTGTGTAGACATTTGTGTGCATTAGTAAAAAAGTTCTACCTGCTAGTGTGGAGTGGCATAAGATAAAAAGTCATTAGGATCTACACAAATTATGGCGTTCCATCCAGTGGGATCACCAAATTCATCCTCTGGGGACCATGAACATCTGTGCAAACTCTGTGCCAATGACCAATAACTTGTATTTCCCCACTAGAATATGATTCATGGCTTTATAGGGAACAGAAAATGTATTGTTGAGAAGTATTTACAGAAAGAATAGGCAAACAGCTAAGCATCATTACGTTTTTTTAGAGAGCTTCCGGCGGTATGGGAGATGAATGGGGGGACTTAAACCCACAACCTCAGGATTTCTAAAATCCCGACTGAAGCCATGGGTTTAGAGTAAGAAGTGGATACAGTGATCAAGGTTGCCGGGTTAATTGCTTTGAAATTGCTTGTGTATAAAATAACCAGGATGATCACGCAATGTGTGGCCCGTAGAGCAGGCGCACTAGAGATTTCCAGTTTAGCGCTCCGCTAACATAAATGGTGATCCAATAATTTAACCGTAGACTTTCTAAATGTCATCGGACCGAATGGATAAAATTCTAATAGTTAAAACAAGTCATTTGGCTTTGTTTGTGACGCTTAAAAAGCTTTATCCACTCATTAACAGACATTTCTTTAGCTATGTAAGTCCATAGGAAAATAATTTTTGGGCCACAGGGATGATGGACCCGGTTTGTATTTCTAATATTTTGCCATTATGTTTGATTTGCTTCAATGCTCAGCGGGCCTGCTATAAGGCACTTCAAACAATAGTAAATGAGAGGTTAATTTGTATTTTAATGTACTTAAAGAGAGGCAAAGCAATACAGAAACACCTATAGAAATATAAAAACGTGAAATATTCTTACACTAATTAACTCAGATCCTATAAGATAATGTCATAATCTTAATAGGCTAGCTTTTTCTGAGGCTTTGTGATGTTGTATTGCATTTAGTCCCTTGGTCTTTTTCTTTGTGTACCCCATCTATTTATAAATAGTTTGTGTATTCATTATAAAGTTAGCATGATGAGATGGTGTGATGATTTAAAAAAAAAAAATGTTATGAATTGCCATAGGAAATCAAATCAATTTATGTAGGACTGGATGTAAAAGTTGATGATTTGATATACTATTGGCCTATATGTAGGCTACAATGTGACAGGATGGAGTCAGTCAGCAGGTCCTGGTCCTGGTTCTGGTCCTGACCAGGTGAAGGGCTCAGCTGTGAAATCAAACTGGGCTAAGATCAGCCTATCTCCTCTTTCCACGTGGTGCAGGCCTAATGGCCGCCAGTTGGAACATGACAGCTTCAACTTAATCCTCATTAAGTACTGTAACAATGCAGGAAGTGGCTGCTGCAGTCACGATTAGACGGGCTCACTATTTGGCAGGAAATGGCTCTCTTCAGCTGCGTCCAAGACACTCAGAGCGTCCCAAAACTTTTGACTTCTCACCAACCCTCCGCCTTTTGGTGAAGAGCCGGCAGCAGCGGACACGAAGACGTAAGAGAGAAGAAGAAATATCATAACTGGATGATGATATTATTATTGAAAACATTGATTTTTATAGGAAATATTAAATGAGCTCGGAGAGCTCTATTAAATACCGATGGGTATTACACAACATCATGCTCGTACTTGAAAAATAACCTAATGTCTTGAATTACATTTTTTATGTAAATCACACACTTAATATTCCAACGTGAGTTTACTTTTTTTTATAATGCAGCCATATTGTCAAAATCGGTGGATATTTTCAGTTGATCAGTAGGGCGTTTTTTGTAACTTTTGTATAATTTTTATAATTTTTTGCCTCCATAGATGCTAATAATATACTCTCAATATAATATAATATCTCAATGTGTGGGCAGTGTATTAGTATCATCTTTAGATTTGGGATTTGGATGAAGATAGGAAAATATATCACCCTGTCTGTACCATAATGCACTTTGGCCTGATGGGATATTGTGTTTGAGAATAGAAAATATTGTAATAAACACCAAACCATCTCCCTTTTTACCTTATGCTGCTTTTCTGCGCTTCTCCGGTATGTTTGCAAGTGTTAGCTCTCTTATGTTATATACACATTATAATTAAGGTGACCAATTTTAAATGAATGCTATAATTTTTTTATGTTTTTTTCTCTTGATCCAAGCATCCTTTAACTTCTGCATGCCATAAAAAATTGAATATTTGAAATTTCACTGAGTTGTGCAATCCATCGCTGTCTAAGTGTTGATGAATCCATCAGGTCTACACAGCATTATTCTAAAATAATAGAGCAACTTTGACTTGAATTCATGCAGACTTTACTGGCAACTTAAACAAGTCTCCAAAGTCTGCATACAGGTTTTCATAATGTATGAAACAAATGGAAATGTCAAAAACAGCTTGCAAAATGGTTGGCATAAAGTGTACTGTGTGGGCTAAAACATTAAAAAAACAACTTTTGTGGTTCTTTCAGTCAGAGCTTAGATTTTTATTTATAAAAAGTAACAGATGTGTTAAAGTTGAAACCGGTTAAAATGACAATGGAGAAAGCACAAATGAAACGGTCTTCTTTAAAACATCCTGTTAAATGCCAAAACAATAAATGGTCTCCATAATGTTAGTTTTGCAAAATACCAAACTCAGAAGTTTATTTTGAAACTGTCCATGCACAAATCTGTAAAATAAAGGTCTCCAAAGAGAAAACTAAAAACACACTATTCCTACATTAGCGTAATTGAATAAAAATAATAAATCCAAAATGTAATCAGCAAACAATTATGGCATTTGGTATAGTAAAAAAGCAAAATTAAACTAATTAAAAACTGATTTATACCGCCATCATCTGGAAGACTTGAGTAAAACAGACAAATGAGGAGAAAAAAAACGTGATTCCAAAAAGAGAAAAAAAGTATTTGTTAACATATAAACTTATCTTATTTTTACTGGTTTCTTGACTCCACATAAAATGTGCACAGCATATAAACACACACCACCAAAGTGAGAAGGCAAAAATCCAAAGGCCAGATAGCAAGTCAACTGAATCGCAGTGTCCAAAAATAATCCAAACACTTTTTTGATGCATCAAGTCTCAAAACACGTTTAAAGTACACTTTCAATAACTCCATCCATTCATCTTCGTCACCGGGGGCAACAGCTCTAGCAGGGGACCCCAAACTTCCCTTTACCAAGCCACACTTTTAATACCTTCAAAACAGTAATACATGCTTAACGCTAGCTGGTTCCAGGGTCTAGTAAATCTGAAAATCATCTTAAATTGTCTCTAATCTAATGAATGCTCATATTTGTTCCTCTTAAGTATTATTAGTAAATTGTACTTTCATTGGCAATACTGTATCGATACACAGGCGCCAAGTATGAATCTGTTATTATACGTTATATATGTGGTGGTCAGTTTGTCTGCTTGACAATCCCATTTTGCAGCAATAAAATTGAAGTGATATGAACAAACAGAGAAATGTATCATTTTGATAAAACAGATGTTGACAAAGCTTCCTTTTCGAGACGTCGTTTGAACTCGGGAAATTTTAGAAGAAAGAAAAAAGGTTATAAATTGCAATATATTGCAGAATATTGCAATATGTTTAAAATCGCAATGATATCGCATCATGGCATAAGTATGGTGATGATATCTTATCAGGAGGCGTCTGCTGATGCCCACCCCACTACGTACCAAACACACCACTACTCTACCTTAAGATCCATACACATATACAGGGCGGATGTGGATCACTGGTTGCCTGCCAATCTGAAGGTTGGTGGTTCGATACCTGGCCCTGCAGTGCCATGTCCAAGTGTCCTTGGGCAAGACACTGAACCGCGAGTTGCCCCCGATGCTGCGCCATCAGTGTGTACATGTGTGTGAGTGTTTACACCTTGTACGGCACCCTCGGCCACAGTGTGTGAATGGTTCCTGTATTATGTAAAAGCGCTTGGAGCAGTCTTAGATTAGAAAAGCGCTATGTAAATACAGTCCCTTTATCGTATATCCATATGTATCCTAACTAATACTGTGTGTCAGAACTAGCCAACCAGGGACAGATACTGAGTTTATTTGCAACAATACACGGAGTCACATTTCTGTTTGGCCAACGGATGGTTTCAATTCATCACTATTTCTTTAGTGTTCCCTGAACTTCTTGCCTTTCCTGGAGTCTTATGCTCTCTCGCCCCTTTCCTCCTATCACTTCCTGGAGGTGTTTCTGGCTCTGGAGCTGTGGTTGGAGTCACCTGCTACCTCCATGTTCCTGCTCAACACCCTCTGCTACAATTCTCCATCTCTCTCTCTCTTTCTCTCACCCCCAACTGGTC
>NC_048418.1:23547974-23579875 GCF_013103735.1 Etheostoma cragini | reverse complement strand
CCCCCCCCCCCCCCCCCCACCCTGAGCCACGGTTCTGCTTGAGGTTTCTGTCTCTTAAAAATAAGTGTTTCCTTGCCTCTGTTGCCTAGGGCTTTCCCTTGGTGGGAACTGTTGGGTTTCTGTAAATAACATCAGAGCATGGTCTAGACCTGCTAGTTTATGAAAAGCGCAATGAGATAACTGTTGTGATTTAGCGCTATAAAAATAAAATTGAACATTTCTATTTCATGTCATCCAAAATAAAAGTACCTCCACTATGGTCGAGAAAGAAAGAGTGGAAATATAAGCTAAATGAGTGGGACAAATGAGTTGGATGTAAAAGGTTCCCTGTGGAGTCCCTGTTTCCGGTCTTTGTGCTAAGTAAGCTAAGCTGACTAGTTTTATATTTACAATACATACCCGTATAAAAATTGTATTAATCTTCTTGAAGAACTTTTCCTTTCATTTGTTTTGGTCTAGCAGAACAAACTGTTACAACCAATTCAAAATGTTTCAGCGTATTAAGTTATGCTTTTGCTTTCCAAAAAAAAAACTTAAACTTAAATTCCAGTCAGGCCCCAATGCCCCAAATACCCGAACGAAAGCCTGCCAAATGACACATTTTCATTATAACGCCCCATCTTCTTCTTACCCTTTTATCAGCTGCTTCGCCTATTTTCAGTTAATCTTTTTTTAATGTAATTTTCCATGCAATTGCCCTTCTGTGTCTTTTTCCCAGTCAGGATGGGGTTTGGATCTCAGAGCAGGCTGGCCAAGGTGGTAGCAGGGCCCTTCTGAGGCTGAAACTGCACGGGGGGGGGGGGGGGGGGGGGGGGGGGGGGGGGGGGGGGGGGGGGGGGGGGGAGACCGTCCGTCCCCTGGAACACAGCACATGACACTTGCTTTTAAAAATCCAGGCAGGGTGGATTGACTCAGTGTTTATAGGTGTAATGACTGACGCTGTACTTACACGGATGAGCTGGTGTTCAGGGAGGCTGAGATGTGGTCCTGCAGGAGCTGCTTTCAAAAGTTCTGGTGCATCTGAGCTGCCCCGTGGGCAGCCATGGCGATTCTACAAGCCCTGTTCAGATCTGCTGGGAAAAGATTATTGTGATGACCACAGGACACGAGGTTGGATCCTAACGTCAGATCCACCTTTGAATATCTTTAGACTTATCAAGTTATTGCAGAGTCTTTTTTTAGACACTTTGTTGTTTTCCCCCAAGCGGGGTCCACTTTTAATTTAGTTGTGGCTTCATTACTCTGTGGTGTTTTGATGAAATGACTGAATGAGAAAAATGGGTATCTCTGCTTCCTCTGCAGGGGATCTCTCCCTGTATGGTTGCTGAACACTGTTGCAAAGGTTAGCTGAATTAATTCTCTTCTGATGAATTGTACAAACATGCAAGCGAGCAAGCTCAGCAACTGCTACCAGATGCAGCTGGTTAGTACTTCTGAATCAATTGCTGCTGTAAATAAACACGTATAAACCTCTTTAGCTTGTATTTGTGTTGTCTTGAGCGACCGCACAGGAAGGCTGTCTCGTCTTTTTGGATAATGTCTGTCTGAGAAGAGATTCCTCAGAGAAATGGGATTCAAAATGTCGCAGAAGTAACGTAACCAGCTAGCGTTAGCTGCTGCCGTTAACACTGGCTCTTCACTTTGATGCGGAGTAATAAACACAATTCCGGCAAGCTAGTTAGCCAGTGAGGTAAGTAGCATGTGCAGACCAGGGGAATAGAGTTCAGATTCTCAGTTTAAGACCAAGTCTGAGCTACACGATGCAAGGGATGCCGCATATCGAAAGCCTGGACTTGTGTGGGAATGTTTCAACCTCACAGACAACGGACTCGGAAAATCCTCGGATACAACGGTGTACAAAGGCTGTTGAGTATACTGTGAAAATGGTTCTTATGAGTTTCCCAGCTAATCGTTTTGTGTAAAATGTTGATTTTGCTCCAACCTGCTCCTTCCTTAAAAATCTTCCATATGGATTTTTTTTTTTTTTTAATTCTGCGCTTGTCCTCTTTCCACCTCTTCCTCATCCTTGTCAGTCGCCATCGTTCTAGTACCATGCTGAGGCTACTCTCCCCAATGTGACGTAATCATTGAATTGAGATGAAAAACCCGCGACTACCAAAAAACTGGCATTTAACACCATTTGGAGACATTTTTAAAAATGATATACATACCTTGAATGCTTTTTGTACCCAATAATCAACAGCAAACAGGTGCTGAGTGGCTAACTCTGTTAGCAGTTGCTGAGCTGAGCTTACTTCCTTAAGAGGCAGGGAGCATGTGATTGGCTGAAAAGTGGAAATGCGCTCACATCAGCACGGTCAAGAGTGATATTGAGAATTAAAAATGTGATTTTTAAATCAAAACAGACTTGTGAAAAATGTGGGATAAATGGGATAAATAAACAGATTAAAAAAAAAAAAGGGCAGATGGAAATAATAATTTCAATCATTAAATAACCACACACTCAAAAAAAAGATTATTATGAAAATAATGAATGATTAAATAACATTTCAAAATGTGCAATTCATAATTAGTCATTTCTTAAATGATGTCATAAGTTTTTTTTAATTTCAGGATTATTTAACAAATGATTTCATATTGACAATTTTGGGACTCTATACCTATGAGATGGGATGTGAATATCAGAATTTGAATCAGAAATACTTTATTGATCCCTGAAGGGAAATTCTGTGTAACAGTTGCAAGAGTATACATATATTTAAGAGAAGAAAATGAATGAAGAAATATGAGTGTGGATATGTACGGTATTTACATAGTGAAAGGAATGTTATGATACAGTATTGACATAATTAAGGATTTGTAATGGTGAACAGTAATTATGAATAAGTAGTAGCAGCTATTGTCCACTTTAAAACTAACTAACTCATAGAGTTTAATGGCCACAGGCAGCAATGACTTCCTGTGGCGCTATTATTGACATATTGATTTACTGATCATAACCAGATGATGAATCCCAATGTTTTTGGTGACTCCCTTGGCATTTGCCAACATCACACCAAAATACCTAATGGTACACAAAAATTTTAATCGAATGGGTCGGGAATTCACTGAGCACATTCTTGAAGGCATTTCATTTTGGGACACTAAGAGTTTGCCTCTTGCGCCTCCATCAGGCCAAAGTTTAAACTTATCTTTTATTACATCCTTTAACAGGAAAATATTTCCTGTAACACAATATTAACATAAAGCCTGACTGTGAATGATGACTGAGTGTGGCCGCTGCACCTTTAACCCTTGTATTGTCTTCACTTTGGTCAAACTGACCCGGGACTTATTTGGGGTTTTAAAAACAATTCTGAAATAAAATTTTACTTCATGATCTACTAACAAATATTGTCTTTATCTCAATTTCGAACAATTGAGATAACATATATGTTTAGGGAATGCAATCAGTCTCTACTAGCACACAATTAAAAATGGAAGTGTGATTTGTTTTTTGTCATAAGGTTATAATTCATGTTAAAAATCGTTCTTATCTTGGAAAAAACATAAGTGGTCATATCCAGAATTATTCAGTCAGAAATATATGTTTATCACAGAAAATAAGGTAAAGCCATTGATTTTCAGGTATAAAAAAATCTGTACCATTTCTTCCTTTTTCAAAAATTTGAAATGGGTCTATTTGACCCGAATATAATACAAGAGTTAAGGAGTGCAGAGGACCAGAGTCTGGGATCCACCATAGCCATTTCTTTAAAGGGGTCAAATTTGCTCCCTGACCTCATGATATCTGTTGCCTTCCCAGATGTAGATACTTGCCAGGTTGGTCCCAATCAACGTCCACAGGTCCTGGTTTGTTGTCTAACAGAAGAGAAAAAGAGTTTTCTCTTCTGAGTCTCAGTTTTTTAATGGGTTTCAAAAGATCTGGATAGCCCCAGGAAGTCAGAGAGAGTTCACAATCGACAAGGACCTTGTGATCTAACAGTGACAACATGAAACTTTGAGAAACCTGAGAAATCATCTGACTCTTACACTACGATTTAAAACTCTGTCACAAGCTCCAAGAGGTTTTTTTTCCACAACCATCAACAGTCTGGCAACATACAGATGAACTGCTACTGCAGATGACACACCTTTTGTAAAGCTGTGGCCTTGTGTCCGGTGACCAGCCGGCACATGACGACATGCACCAGCAGGAGGACCTGGAACGTGGAGAGAATGGTCTGCTGTCCAGCCCTTTGAACATATACGAATGGATCAGAGTTGAGTTGTCATTAAAGGGGAGATAAGCAGCGAGCGTATTCCAATAAACTTACTCTTCCGCTTCTCCAGCTGCATTAGAGCTTTATCTGTGTACTTCTGTGACTTCTCCAAGTAGCCCGCCTGCATGGAGTGCATCCCCGTCACCTTCTGTAAAAAAAATAAATAAAAAAAAATTAAACAAGTAAATTCGTTTTGCAGCTGAATCACAAAGAACATCCTCCTTTAAGGTTTATGATCACATACATCACTGATTCTGTTTCTATGTGTTTTTCCTCTGTTCAATTATTTGTTAAAATGTTTTTTGTTGTTGTTGGCCCTGGGACACGTTCTCATCTCTGTGTAGTGTTTGTAATAATCCAAGATATATTCTTACTGCCAGCTGAAAAAGCAGTCTGCAGTGCCAGTCCGGAGATTTCTGAGAAATCTGGACGATCTTCTGCAGCACTGGTTTAGCAGAATCCACCAAGTTCTTTAAAATAGATGCCAGTAGGTGAAATAAGACAGATCAAAACAACCAAGCAGTCTCTGAAACAGAAATTCCATTATTTTACTCATTTAAGTTACAGCGTTATTAGGAATTTTAACATGCACTTGCTGAAGAGATGCATGCACCTAACTGTTGACAGTAGCTTCAAACTTCACATCTTCAAATTGGGAGATCTGATATAAATATTGGGGATTTAATTGTCCCATTGACAGATAAGTAAGTCAAATCTCGAATGATTTTGAGTAGATGCATTGATGGTGAGGTAACACACCTTGTATTAGTTTCTGTGTTATTTCATTACACACAAAAAAAGGATAGGCCCACTTGTTGTGATATGATGAACCACTGCGGAAGACAATAAAAAAGCAAATTATTAGTGTCCCCATTTAAAGTGGGCATGGATTTTGACAGGGAGCAGGTGCAATTGATAGAAAAGCATCACACATTGGTGGATATGTTTCGCATCATAACCTTGCCTGGTATCCGACATACTGGCTGCTGCGCCCCGCTTTCTCCAGGTGAGTTTGAGCCCCCTTGCTGTTCTCAAACAGGGCGTAGCTGGAGGTGTGTCCGGGCCTTGACCGGAGGCGGTTTGTGCTGAAACACTGCCCGCAGACAGTGGACACAACAGACGGTTCTTCGGAGGACAAGACGTACGGAAATGTTCTGCAAAGCCCAGCAGGGCTAGGCACCTGGGCTCCGGGGTCTCTGTACTCGCTGCCATGTTCAGCAGTCTGAAGACATAGCTAGCTAGCTAACAACAACAAAATGTATTAATTTGACGTTGGACCAACGTCCGTCGAATTTGTCCCTTCAGTTGGCCTCTCACGTTGTCAATGTCTACCCTAGACTGTAAAAAGGGTTTCTACATCAATAAGTTGTTATTATTACACACCCATGGTTCACCTTTTTCCATGACATTTAGTGCTAGCGCCAAACTAGCGAGAAGAATAACAACTTCCGGTCTTTATCTTCAAAATAAAAACACACGAGTAGAAGTAAAAACGCAATACACGTTTTTGAGAAATTCAAGTTATTTCATTTATTGCAATACATTGCTTAGAAACAAGTATTTCGCGATATATCTATACACGTTAGATATGGGAGTTTACTGCAATATTGTTATAAATGACAAAAATGCCATATTTATTTTGAAGGGATAATCAAAAGTGTCCATTTGTGTCCCATTCATCTATGGTCCCCTCATGCAAAAGATAATCACGTAGTGCTTCCCTTTCTTGATATTACATTTTCTAGCTAAAGTTACTCCATTTGTAATGTTTTCCTTGTTTTGACCCCGGAGATAAACTAACGGTTGCATTGTTGTCTTCAGGAGAAACGGAATTACTGGAACTAATGTTTAGCAGTCTGTGTCCTAACCGAGAATGTGTATGAGTGGGACCTTGTGCGGAATTTACTATTCACTTAAAATGTTACGTCCAATTCACGCCCCGCGCTTGTTGCTGGGAATAGGCAAGTTTGGATGAGAGCTGAATAGCGTGCACAACGACTACGGAAAGTGCGTAAGTCGACAGAGAGCGGGGCTCGGTTCATTTAACTTGTCTATCCATTGGTGGTGGTAATATGTATTATATTAACAGCAGTGTAACAGTTAAGTAACCTGACATCTTTTTTGTATGACGATATTTTGTATCGTGATATCGCGAGAATCCAGCTACCGTGCAAGGTAAGGAAAACAGGAATTATTCCAACCTATTCAAAGATTCTCAATAACTAGCAAGGTTCCCGTCTCTTCCCTATTATACTTGAATGATAACAGCTTTTTGTAAAGGTAGGTGTGTCCATTTAAACAGCTGTTGTCTGCAACAAGCGTAGAAACGCATCTTTTAGCTAACTAGCTAGTTAGTTAGTTAGCTATTTAGTTAGCTAGCTAGGTAGTTAGCTAGCTAGCTGTCTTTGATAAGTCTGAATTAACAATAACCCATCTTCTGACATTATCGGGTATTACACTTCCTTTCCACAGTGGAGATAAATTGGAGAAAATGGCGAAGCGGAGGATCACACAGGAAACCTTTGATGCTGTGGTCAGGGAAAACATGGAGGAGTTTGAGATGGGTCCTGATGAGGCTTTGAAGGAGGCTGTGGAGCAGTTTGAGTCTCAAGGTAAGATAGATAGAAAGCACAAGGACTGGTGGATGATTAATGTACAGTTTTGTTGTTCATTGTTGAGATAAGTTGGATATTGACTCTATGAATGAGGCCAAGCCTATTATGATCTACATAAATGTCAGAGTCAGAATGACAGGTGAATCATCAAAGGCAAAATAGAATAGAATAGAATGGAATGCCTTTATTGTCATTATACACAAGTGCAGTACCTGTGAAACGAGATTCAAGCAACCCCTTTACAAAAATATAAAAATACAAAATATAAGTAGTGCAGAAAGAGACAGTGTGGAAAAAAAAGTGGTTTAATATCCATATTGGAATACTGCTCAGGAACTATGTAGCCATTTTTATTTTGGCAATGTTATCATTTTTCATTTCCCATGTATTCCAAAATGAAAATAGCTGTCTTGTGAACACTTGGATCAATGAAAACCCTCTAAGAGGCCTTACAGACTGCCATATATAAGCATATCTTTCCCTGTTTGGGTAGTTTAAGAAAATGTTTTTCCTTAATTAAATGGAGGCTTCTGTCTTGAATAATGGTCCACCAACCCACACAATGTTAGGCTGCAGTGGAACTGAAACTCTTTTAAAGATCCTCCTCAGATATTTGATATTCTTAGATCCTACATTTGTGGCATTCCCCCTATAAAGTTTGCAGCTTTGAATAAAAGACCACACTCACATGCATGCTTGCTGAATTCTGCTTAGTTTGAATCTTTTCTGTTTTTGTACTTGCTGCGTGTCAAAGCATTAACCTTAATCTCATGTGTGGATGCAGGTGTGGACCTCGGTTATATAGTAAAAGCTGTAGCAGCTGTATCATCTGATGACAAACAAGAAGAGCAGTCGCACAAGGTCTTACAGGTAAGTCCTGTTATTGCGAAAAGGGATCACTGACTGCAAAAGTGTCAACATCTTCTCATCCCCCTTTTTTTTTTTTTCCTTCCTTTTGCAGGCTTTGGATTCCCTCCGCATTGGAAAAGACTCTGCCAGTGTCGAGGAAGTGACGGCAGACATGAAATGCTTCACTGAGCATTGCTCGCTTGAGTTCGCCCAGAGGTATCTGGCTGCCCAAAAAGACGCCTACCCCGTCATCCTCTCTTACTGCAAAAAGAGTGCGGAGGAGCGGGAAGCTGTAACCGCCCTGTCCGCTCTGGCTGCACTGACAGATGGACAGCCGGACTTGTTGGATGCAGAGGGTCAGCAGTTGCTTTTGAATGTCCTTAAGAAGTACGCGGCGGATTCCTCCGTGTTGCGGGTGGCCATTCGCGCTGTGCGTCACTGCTGTTTGAAACATGAACAAAACAGGCAGGATTTGGTAAAAGGTGGCGTCCTGCCTCTGCTGACCGGTGCCGCCGCACAACACGGTGGATGTGCTGAGCTGGTCAAGGAGGCCTCGGCCGCTCTCCGGATCATGACCTTTGATGATGATATCCGAGTTCCGTTTGGGCAAGCTCACGAACACGCCAAGATGATCGTTCTTCAACACAACGGACTGAAGGTTTTGATCGAGTCTGCAAAAGGTAAGGCGAGTCGATGGCTAGTTTAGACTTCTCTTTATTAAGCCTTTTGGGATCACTCTGGCAAGGAAATTGAAATTTCCAGCAGCAGTTTTCAGCAGTTTCCAAAAAAAGTATAAAATGAGTAGATTGTTAATTACTTAATTGCACAGTGAAAGAGTGGCTACCACTCCTCTTTCTTCCTGTTTTGTCCTCTACTGTCCTATTTACCATTGTGGCATGAGGCACAAAGGAGTCCTTGAGTCTGTTGGTCTTGCACTTGGGAAGGAGCATTTATGTGGTGTTTAGCATAATAGCTTCAACTACTTTTATGTTTTTCATATCATATATTTTCTCCTGGGACTTTGATTCCTTTAGTGTAATTCATTTATCTCATGTGCTCTTCCCTTCCCAGCCCACCTCGGTAATACTTCTGTTCTGAGAGAGCTGTGTGCGACGTTGTCCCATCTGGCCGTGAGGAACGAGTTCTGTCAAGACATCTGTGAGCTCGGAGGACTGAAACTCATCATGACGCTGCTTGCTGAGAACTACGAGACACCTGTAGGCTGCTAAAAACAAAGGATTGGGATACAAACTGATACAGCTTTTGCGTTCCGCTCACTAAAACTGCGTTTCTCCTTTTCATAGGATCTGGTTCGGCAGGTCCTGAGTGCAATACGAGCCATAGCGGGCAATGATGACGTTAAAGATGCAGTTGTTAATGCTGGTGGAGTTGAGCTCATTGTCATTGCCATGAACAGACACATGAGCAACTCTGCTGTGAGTTAAACGTTAAGTTACTATGAATGGGTTTGATCTAGCATTTAGTGTAGACATTTTAATATACATCATTTTTTAGTTGATGTATATTAAATGTTGATGTTGCCGTTCTACTGCAGGTGTGTGAGCAGGGCTGTGCATGCCTCTCTGTCCTCGCTT
This sequence comes from Etheostoma cragini, assembly GCF_013103735.1. Classification (NCBI taxonomy): domain Eukaryota; kingdom Metazoa; phylum Chordata; class Actinopteri; order Perciformes; family Percidae; genus Etheostoma; species Etheostoma cragini. The sequence goes on along the minus strand of NC_048418.1, from coordinate 23,570,593 downwards.
TGCGTAAACCAAACAACTGCAAAGTCATTATGGAAAATGGAGGGGCCTTGGCTGCTCTGCAGGCTATGAAGACGCACACTGATAAGGTCAATGTGCAGGTAATATAAGGTCATTGTAATAATGAATACGCTTACTTAGAAAAACAAAGCCGAGGACAATCTAATCTCAATGTCCCTGTTTTCTCAGAAACAGGCATGTATGCTGTTGAGAAATCTGGTTTCAAATACGAGCAACTTAAGCCAACCAATCCTGGACATGGGAGCGGAGGCCCTGATAACCCAGGCCCTGCAGACGCATGAAGACTGCGGTGACGTGGGTAAAGCAGCCCTCAGAGATCTGGGATGCCACGTGGAGCTCCGAGAGCTGTGGACCGGCAAAAAGGGCAGCCTCACCTACTGAAAGTAGAGGAGAGCATCACTGTACACCCGCACTATAGGTTTGCTTGGAAAGTAATTTAAGGCAAGATGAAATGTTATCTTGGTATACATAGTACAGAGTTTAAGCAGATGCACCCACCCAGCTAGACGTAGTTGATGTAGAAAAGGCTTGTCACCAGTCCCACACAACACTTTTGAGAGATTGAATGTTTTCCAGTCCTTTTTCTGTTTTTTTTATTCACAATTTCATATGTCATTTGTGTTAATAAGATGTTCATTGGTGTGTTTTGTGTCATGGGTATATATAAATAAATCTATTTGCTGTCATGCAAATAGTTTAAATGCATTATTGTGCAGATTTCTTCACCATGTTAGCAGAGCCAAATTTTAAACAAGCATCGCATGCTGCTCACTTTTACTAGATAATAAAGGATACATAATTTAGATGTTCTTATTGATGCAATATTAATTATTAATTATCTAAATCTGAAATATCTTATAGACCTACCACATTATGTATGTGTATTTTGCATAATTAAGATGAACACTCACTTTTGGTGCTTTACCTTTATGTGGCTGTGTGCAGATGTCAATGACTGTTTAAAGGAATTAAAATAGTTTTACAATCTGTGGTAGATCGCCACGCTGTACCTGGTAAGACAGTACTTCAGGGACAAGAAAAACTATGAAGTGTGTCTCTTGCTCACGCCCCCTCTAACTGACCAATTCAAACATGCCCCTCCCGTGGATGTAACTGTCTATGTGTAAAGCATAGACAGTTAAAGAAATGGACCAACATATCCCGTTGCTCTGGACGGAGACCAGTGAAGTCTATCAAAAGCGCTTTTCCGGTGATGGCTGAGCGTTACTGCGCAGCCTCCAACTGAGCTCGACGACACAGATGTGACGTGAGCAACCTGTCTGAAAGTTGTAAGTCTTCTGGTAGCTGTGCAAGAGAAATCTCAATTATTCCCAATCAACAGAGACGGAGAGTGTAGGTATATGTTAGGAGATAACATAGACACAGGCTAATTATTGCTAACTAAAATACTAGTTAACGTTAGTAATTGAACTTAAACAGCTAACGTAAATCCAAACTTTTTGCGAGCTTACCCTGGACTACACGGTAATTCCTCAACGGTGCGACAGTAAATCGCGTGGTTATGACACAATCGTTAGCCTATTTTTACAAAAACGTCTGCTACGGAGCCATAACGTAAGATACAAGGTAATGGAGCCTTTTATACATTGTCGTTTTTCTTTGGAAATAACTAACGGACAAATAGAGTATTTAAACGCTTCAGATGCGAAGTTATTCGCTGTCAAAGTGACGTCAAAATGAATGTCAGTCAATGGAATGCTAACGGCGGGTGATGGCTTGGGAGTGTCAAAATGGCGCCGTAGTGAGCTTCGCTTAGAGAGGAGGGAGAGGAAAGGCCCCTCCTTGTTCAGACTTCATTTCCCAGAATGCCACTAAGGTCGTCCTTGTCAAACCTCATCTGTGGCCAGTCAGGTCGCTGACGGGAGTAGCTTGTAACGGTAGAAATAACACAGCATGGACGACAACACACTTGTGAAGTCACTGCAGAGCTAATGAATATGAGAAATGTGTTGAAGACAGTGCCTCCATTACCAGGAGACTTTTCCTTATAAAGACACAAGCGCAATATTTATATTTCCACAACGCTGTCGACGAGAGTAACTAACATTAACGTTAATGTAGCAGTAAGCTAACAGCTGGCTAACATTACTTAACCTGCTATTTGGCGAACTTGGAAAAAGATTTCTGAAGAACCTTCTAGCGACTCGAAACACCGCATTAAGTGAGGGATATCAAAGCACCAGAACTCTTCCTGCTGGGGTCAAATTTGTAAGGTAAGAAATGTGTTTGTAACTACTGACAGCTAACTGGCCGCAGGGTAGGGTGGCTGTGTCAGTGGACAAGTTTCGACAGAACTGGTGAGTGCACCAGCCGGGGAATCATGACAAGTTGATGGTAATTATTCAATGAATAAACTAGAAATGTATGAACGTAACCACACCCTTTTTTTGGATGTATGCAGTGTTGGTGTTAGCTCAAATAATTTACTTTAAAACTATAATATTACATTTCAAGGTGCCACAACGTTAGCCTAACGTAACAAAGAGGTAGAAATGGCAGGAGGTAGGCAAAATAACAACACCTTGTAATATTATGCAGTCCACTAAAGAAACACCACAGACTCTTTCAAAAATGCCAAATGTGAGGATAAGCTACCTTTCTCTGTGCTATATCATAAATACCTGTATGTTATACTGCTGTCTTTTATTGTCTGCTGGCTGTAAAATGAATTACCCCCCCCCACAGGGGTCATAAAGTTAACTTCAGTGGAAATACTACATATTTGGGTTTTGAGTGGTCACTTAGCAAACCATATGAAGATGTCCCCCTTAGTTCTGGCAAAACTGTAACCACTAGTTTCTGACATTTTCTACTTAAAAAAGACATTGCTATTTTACTGATGCCCACTCAACTTAAAGGACAGGTTGTTCAGACGTTTCTAGCAACAACTTGATCTCACACTGATGAGTTTAAGACTATTAATCCACAGGGACAGCTCCACTTCTCCATTGCTTTGTACATAGCATGGGTGTTGTGTATTAGATCATAGATAACAAGTAGGGCTGGGCAATATATTGGTACTATATCGACCTTGATGTAATATGAGACTATATATCGTCTTAAATTTTGGGTATCTGAATATAAAGTGTTGTCTTTTCCTGGTTTTAAAGGCTGATGTTTTATTATTTGACTTTACCAACTTATTCATTGTATCCACATTTTTGGAGATTATTTATCATTGTGTTGATAATTTGATATTTTTAAATTTTCCCCATGTTGCCCAGCTCTACTGACAGGTGGGGAAAAGGTTCTGCAGCCAAGCCTGCGGCACACCAATCAGGCGCAGCGAGCAGTCAGGAACAAGGATCTGTAAACTGATATGCATGGGACTGGGGGCTGCTGGGAGGGTTAGGGAAAGAACCAGAGCAAGGACAGTGGGTGAGGTGAAAGGGGACGGATTACCAGAGGCCTATGCTTATTTGAGGATCTGGCTTGGAGCCCTGCTGTTCTCCTCACTGTTGCTTAACTCCCTAAATCCTGATGTTTCAAGTGGAGTTCCCCCCCACCCCATAATGTTAACAATTATTCAGTATATTATTAAAGTAATATCGGACTACAATTGGAAATTAGCCCTCAGGCTACAATCTGGCATTTTTTACATGTACTATTGTTCATGTTCATTAATGTGCGTTGTCCTGAAATATTACGTAAATAAATATAAATATTAGTTATGGTCCTTGTTTTGAAGCTGGATAAACCTTATATTTAGTAAAGCATTCAAATGGAAAGTGCCAATCTTTTTGTGGCTGCGCTGTAACATTCAAAGGTCTAATCCTAGTCAATCTAGTCCTGTAAAAAGAAAATTTGAATAGGATAATCATTTATTTATATATTAGATATAATGAAGTATTGTCTCTAGAGCAGAAACTGCAATGCTGACAACAGCAAAATAACTGGATACAAACTTAAAACCTAAATAACATAAGAAACATGTAAAGGATGTAGAAAGTAGAAATCAGTCTCCATTTTTGCTGTTGTATGGAAAATATGTATTTTACAAAGGGATTTATTAAACAAGTAAACAACAGGTTCATCCAGTCATTCCCAAAGGGGGGTCTGGGTACCCTGAGTGGTCCTTTAGGGGGTTCCAGAGGGTTGCCAGCTATTTATTTTCACTATAATTCCATTCATAAGTAACACAATGACAGAATGTATGACTAGTTTGGTCACAGGTTTCATACACTTTCTGTGATTAAAAACATCTAAAAGCAAAATTCCTATAATATATCCTATCAGGGACAAAATCGTATCAAATGTTGGTCCTTGGTCTAATTTGTGTAAGTTTAGGGACGTAAAAAAGGTTTGGGAACCACTGGCTTAATCCATCAATATATCAGTCAAATAGTGATTGCAGCCCTACAAAAGACACACACAACTTTAAGCACATTCTACTGGATTTTTACATATTTACAACTTTTGAATTGAATTGTGAGATTGTAACTGTGACTTTAAAGTGAACTTTGTCACTTGTGCGGTATGTAACAATGAACCAGTGAGCCGGTGGGGATTGAGGGTCTCGTGGACTGCTGAGTTGTCCAGTAAAATGATTAGATAATGTAATTGATAATGTTCTTCCTTTGAAGTCCATCTCATTCAAGTCTTTATTGACCACATAGCACGTTTGTACAACCAGGACACCGTTGCCTAAGACTATCGTATTCTTGTTTGTTGGTTTTTCAAGCTTTGCTCAGGCAGACACCTTTCACCTACAGTACAAGTCCTCAACTCTATCTTTTAAGAGATATTTTAGGCATAACCTACTGTAGTTTTGCGTGACCATATTTAGATTTCCTCGGCCGGCCTCAAAACACAAATTGAGACAGGCTTCTCAGAGGTTAATGAACATGCTTTATTATGCCTTGGTGGTATGGAAATAACGTATGTAATAAAATAAAATCTGTTACAAAATAAAAGCTCTTTTCAAATATATAAATATGAAATAATGTTTTATTTATTTTAGGGCTTATTCTGTATTAGCTTCAAAATCCAGCTTCAACTAAATATCTCTTAAAACCTTTTCAATGTAATAAGATAAGGTTTTTTTGGTGTCCATGTGACCTTTAAGCTCTCCAGCACCTTTTAGAAGACACTGAAACAAATGTGCTAGCTGTGCACACGGTGTACTCCGCCTCCCATGTGTCCCGTACGTGTGACAGTACGTGGAAAGTTTTTTTTTTTTTGCAGTTCAACTGTGAAGCTACACTTATGCTTCTGCATTTTGTGTACAATGCTGCTCCGCTGTCGGATCTGCTCCCTGTATGTGCTCCCCTGTCTGATCTGCTCCCTGTATGTGATCCCTGTCTGATCTGCTCCCTGTATGTGATCCCTGTCTGATCTGCTCCCTGTATGTGCTCCCCTGTCTGATCTGCTCCCTGTCTGTGCCCCCTGTCTGATCTGCTCCCTGTATATGCCCCCTGTCGGATCTGCTCCTGGGATGTGTCCCCTGTCTGATCTGCTCCCTATATCTGCTCCGTGTCTGATCTGATCTGCTCCCTGTCTGTGCCCCCTGTCTGATCTGCTTCCTGTATGTGCTCCCTGTCTGGTTTGCTTAGTGTCTTTATATAGCCGTAAGGTGTGCACTGGCAGGTATTTGTACTGTAGACAGTGTGGGCGTGACCTGCTTAAGGTCCAAAATTAGCAGCGTTTACCAGCCAAATGCTGGTAGATTTGCGTCACTCACCAGCCAAAACACAATGGTTTTCTATTAAGTAGCAGGTCAAATTTGAGCATTCAATATCCATTTGGCTGCTGGACAAAAAAGTAAATTTTGGACCCTGCTCCTTGATCCCCACACAGAAGCTTAGCTACCGAAATATCTTGTCAATTATTTTATATTTAGGCTAACTTAAAACCTCTGTTTCTCTCTCTGACCTATCCCTCTCTCCTGTTGCCCCCCTCCCCCCTGCAGTGTTTGAATTTAGGAGCATGCTCAGTGGCAGCAGTGCGTAGGCCTCGGGGATGGGGAGTGGAGTCCAGGAACAACGGGCATCACTCGCGCAGGGAGAAGTTCTGCCGCTGGCTTCCTCCAGTCAGTCAGAAGTAAGCAATCAGGTGACATTTTATAGACGTGATGCTTCCTTCAACACTTAAAGGAAAACATCCACCCAAACATGACGTGTTTTTATTTTTTTCATTTGTGAATTTAATTTTAAAATAATAGAACCCTTTTGAAAAATTACTTATGTTGAATAAACAATATATGGGTAATTATCTGATAATATAAAATGGCAGAATTATAGTGGCATTGGAATGCTATTTCTGTGTTTTTTTTTTAATATGTGTTATTAGAAGGGAATTTTCTCTGCTGTATTCTGTGTGAGATAAGAACTGAGCTGAGATTAAGAGCTTCGTGGCCTCTATATTCGGTTCATTTAAGGCCATCTGCTCTCATTTCTAATGATTTGTGAAGTGGTTAGGCAGATCATCTACTATCCTTTCATAACTCCGGTTTAATCATCAACAGCATCTCAAACACTTTTTTTTCACATAAGGAAGCAGTTTTTACAGTTTTTTCACAGTTTAACCCTAAATGTGATTCCTTCATCCTGAAGCACACCCGGCCTGTCCTCAACTCACTCTTCTCTGGGGCTTTAGCCGGGGCTTTGGCAAAGACAGCTGTCGCCCCATTGGACAGGACTAAAATCATCTTCCAAGGCAAGTTGTATTCTCTGCTGAGATACAAGTGGAAACTTATTTTTTTTTTAATTAGAAATGACCCACATGGCTGCCATGGAATTATATCTACAACTAAACTGAGCTGCTCTTGCATTCATATCAGTTGGAATGTTAGAAAATGTGTGATGACTTACAGAAACACTAGAGACATCTTATTTATATTGCACATATGTTTTGTTTCTTAGTGTCTTCAGCAAGATTCTCCGCCAAGGTACGTTTGATCACATATTTAAAGTCAGTTTCCTAGTAGGACAATTTACTGATTCTCGATTGCTTCACACCCAGCTAAACAGAAATAGATCATCATGAGTGAATCATGAGCATGTATGTGTTTGTGTGTGCACACTACACTACAGGAGGCCTACAGGCTGATCTACCGCACCTACCTGAAGGATGGCTTCTTCAGTCTTTGGAGGGGGAACTCGGCCACCATGGTGCGAGTCATCCCATACGCTGCCATCCAGTTCTGTGCACACGAGCAGTACAAGAGGCTGCTGGGAGGCTACTATGGCTTCCAGGGGAAGTAAGTGTCCTGTTTATAGTGGTAGACTACTACTACTCAGGTCTGTTGGCTTATCTATTGACTTTTATCTTGTCAGTTGTGTTTGGTTTGAGATTGTACTTGAAGAAAATGATGGCAATACGTAATAGGGAACACAATAACCTTTAATGAGGCAATCTGGAAGGACTGTAAAGTCCGGCTGATATTGAGCATCGTTGACGAATATATTTCCTCTTAAAATGTCCGATGTAATCGGTAACACCGGTGTAGTCACAGGTTTATTAACCAGTGGCAAAACACCCTTAATGTGGCAAATCTAGGCATGTCAAGGATGATAGTTCCCGCAGGTTGTTCATCCCGGCCGCTGTCAGACCCCACAACACCTGCGCTAACTTATAATGTATGTGATAATGTAGTTTCTGTTCCTGTTTTTCAATTACTCCACACACACTCTCTGTATATCTTTATCATCTTTATTTATATTTTCCCGTTACAAGCACTTACTTTTTCAGTTTTATTTATGGTCCCAGTTCAATATCAATAATATCATGGTTACTTCCTTTTGCTATATTATTTAATTACATATTCAATTTAATTTTAAAGTCACTTACTCACACTGCAATGTTTTTTTTTGTACTATGGCAACTGTACTTTAAAATACCTTTTATTTATTTAATGCCACTTTACATTCATTCACTACCTTTGGCTCATTGTCTGTTGTTTGTATGTTTACTTGTTTGTCTTTTTGCTTTTTACCGTAGGAAACTGTTGCTGCTGTAATAAGGGAACTCCCCCACTGTGGGATGAATAAAATATGATCTAATCCATCTAATCTAATCTACATTCTATTGTTGTCCTCTGTGTTCCAGAGCCCTGTCTCCATTTCCGAGGTTACTGGCCGGGTCTATGGCTGGAACCACGGCAGCCATGCTGACCTATCCTCTGGACATGGTGCGGGCTAGGATGGCTGTAACGCCAAAGGAAATGTAAGGTCATCTTTATCTGCCAACACGGGCTTTACAGTGATGCCAGAGTCTGAGCAGGAGCATTTTTTGCTTCTCCAGTTTCATGCTCATGCCTCCCCTGTTTAGGTACAGCAACATTCTGCACGTGTTTGTGCGGATCTCCCGAGAAGAGGGCTTGAAGACGTTGTACCGAGGCTTTAATCCCACCATGCTGGGTGTCATTCCCTATGCTGGCATCAGCTTCTTTACCTATGAGACACTGAAGAAATTACATGCAGGTAATGCACTACCACTGCCAAGTCGAGATTTAATTGTGTATTGATCCACGGCCCCTTTCTTTCACACCTTTGCATATATAAAATGGCCCTTCTCTACATCCTCCTCCTCCCATGTAGAGCGCAGCGAGCGCCCACATCCCTACTTATATGAACGGCTGGCGTTTGGAGCCTGCGCGGGGCTTCTCGGCCAGTCGGCGTCTTACCCTCTGGACGTGGTGCGGCGGCGCATGCAGACCGCAGGGGTCACAGGGCACACCTACGGCACCATCTTTGGCACCATGAAGGAGATTGTGTCCGAGGAAGGGGTCATCCGTGGACTCTACAAAGGTCTGAGTATGAACTGGGTCAAAGGGCCCATCGCGGTGGGGATCAGCTTCACCACCTTTGACCTTACCCAGATCCTCCTGAGGAAGCTGCACCAGATGGGCCACACGGCTCGATAATAGCGATCCAGAGAGAGGAAATTGGGGAAAGTGGGATGACAAGGTCCCTGTAGACCCTCAGAAGAACACGGAAGTGTGAGAGGGACAAGTGTGTATCGCTGGATAGAAGCAAACACACACTGGCCCAGGAGGAGTGATATTAATGTATTCTCCTGCTTGTCCCTGTGTGTGGTGGGGGGTGCACAGTCTCTGGAGGCGTGAGGTATGTTGGATGTTACACACTGTTACGATGTACAGCTAAGTGCAATATGCTCAGCGACTTTCTGTGTGTTTGTGTACACATAAATTACAATGCTCCTGCCCTCGTGGACCAGGCCGTGTGACTGAGAGATTAGAGCTACACACACACACACACACACACACACACACACACACACACACACACACACACACACACACACACACACACACACACACACACACACACACACACACACACACGCACGCACACACTGAGATCACCCAACTGCCTTGTGTGTCTACTTAAACCTGACACCTTCCAATGCAATGCGCGTTGCCGCTCATTTATTATTAACTTTTTACAGATGCATTTGATTTAACACCAGTAAGATATGCCCCCTTGAGATTAGTGTGTGTTGGTTTTAACCCTTGTGTTGTCTTCCCGTCAAAATTTGAAATTACATTTTTGACGCTTTTAATTTTAATTTTTAACTTTTTCTTAGGTTTTTGTCCCCTTTTTCAACACTTTTGAATTATTTTTCTTTCATTTTTTGGACGTTTTCAACACACAACACTAACTAATTAGCTTTAGTTTTACAGTTATTTTTGGAATTTATGGTCAATAAACCTCATTTATTGGAAATTATACCTAATGTTTGAAGAAATTAAGAATTATTTAGACTAAAATTAAAGGAATGGATGTTGATGATAATCACAGACTGGAATATGTCAACTTTTACTCAATACTAATTCAAAACCACTTCTGTTTTTTCCAAATGTTATAAAATTGAATAAGACGCCCTTAAATTAATGAAAGTAGAGATTTGTACTTGGCAAAGAGGGTTGGGTGGAATCAATCAAGTTATTTGGGTGATTAAAAAGAACATTGACATAGGAGAACGAGTCAGTTTGAGCGGAGGACAACACGAGGGTTAAGGAATCATACCAAAGGTTAGATATGAGCTAGTCGCAGATATATTAAATTATAATAAATAACAAAGTGTTGTTTGTATATTTTAGCACAAACATTCTCGGAATACGGCTTTAGAGCAAAACTCTTCCCCAGGACAGAGGTTTTTCAGCATTGTTACTGCCGCCGCATGGTCAGCTTTTGGTTTGAATAAATATATTAAAATGTATAAGTCCAGTATTTTTAAGTGGAGCTCCTAAAAATTGAACTCCCAGATCAGTTCATGGACAGCAGACACCTGAGCTTGATTTTATGCCGGTGCCAACATATATGAAGTACAAAGAGTACCCATGTGATTTTGTATGTTTTCTCCGTGATAATAGAATGGGCTTTTTAAAATCGATTGTGATAGACCTCCTCTGAGTTCTCTGTTACCGGCACAATGTAAGACATTTAATTCCATAATTAAATGTTCATGGAATCCTCACATATCTGTGTGTTATGAGGGGTAAGAAAATGGGACTGGAGCAGCTGGGGACAAAGCCAGGTGGAGCAGAATGTGGAACATTTGTGAAACACCAGTAAGGATACTTACTGAAACTCAAGTCAATTAAAAAACTAAGAAACTCCAAAACAAAATTGTATTTGAAAAAACTACTAGGGCTGTACTTAAATGTTTTCAATATTCATCAATCTATACGTTTTGATTTACCAGGCCAAAGGCCCGTCATATTGAAATGTCTTAATATTACTTACCGTATTTTGGAATTGATAAAACTTTAGTCCATTAGCTCACCAATTTTGAAAGAGATTATTTCTTTTTTAGGACTATGTATCATTTTTAATTTGTTGATGCTAATGCAGTTAGTTTTGGAACCAACATCACAAATATTTATTTATAAATATATATATGTGTATATATGTATATATATATATATGTATATATATATATGTATGTATATATATGTATGTATATATATATATATGTATATATATATATGTATATGTATATATATATATGTATATATATATATGTATATGTATATATATATATATATATATATATGTATATATATATGTATATGTATATATATATATATATGTATATATATATATGTATATATATGTGTATATATATATATGTATATATATGTGTATATATATATATATGTATGTATATATATGTGTGTGTGTGTGTGTGCATATATACATATACGTATGTGTGTATAAATACAGTATATGTGAATCTATATGTATATATTTGTATTTATATGCATGTATATTTACATGTATATACAGTATATGTATGTATATGTGTATATTTATATACAGTATATGTATGTATATGTGTATAGTTATATGTGTATATATATTTATATGTGTATATACATATATATATATGTATGTATGTTTGTATGTATGTATATATATATGTATGTGTGTATATATATATATATATATATATATGTATGTATGTATATGTGTATATATATTTATATGTGTATATACATATATATATTTATGTATGTATATGTCCAGTATATATATGTATATGTGTGTTAATTTAAGAAATACAGACATCTTTTTGGCAAACTTTCTAGAGGCCAACCTTCTCAAATGTCAAATATGTCTACAAGCATAATAAAAACACCTTTGCCTGAATAAAATAGTGTAAAACTTGTAAATGTATAGTTGGAATTTGAATTAGTATCTGATCAGAACGTAGTGGTCCGACCCAAAACACTAGAGACTCGTGTCTGGCGGGATCGCTGTTCAGCAGCTCTCACCCTAAACCCAGTCACTAATTATTCTCATCAGGAATCAATCTAATTATTCTCATCAGCAAGCACTGTTGAGTCAATCATCTTTTAATATCAGTGTGTTGTCTTTACCACTTGCCTTCGTTAGTAGGTGTAACACACAGTATGTGGAGCTGAGTTAGGATTTATGACGGCTTGAAACCGCCACGTTCTGAGCTGCAACAATGCTGCCTAGTAGAAAGGATACAGTAACAGATCAATGGGGGGGGGACAAAAATAAGTTTTGTCTCACTGTCCTTTTGGAAGGTAAACTTAGGAAAATAGGTATCACTTAGTATGTATTTCTCACGTCTTTCTGTGTCTGTCTTCTCCGACTACTGGCTCGCACAAATCTCTCTCCTTCGCTCTGTCTCTTTAAAAATAAGATGAGTCGGTGAGCCCACAGCCACGCCTAGCTTTACTTTCAGTGTCATCAAACAAAGAAAAAGCCCCCCCCGAGGATCAACCCGTGGTAGATCACCCCGGTCACCGGTGTGGAAGAGGTTTAAAGGGTAGCTGTTTAAGTGCCTAGCAAAGAAATAGTTAAGTTTTTTTTATATATATATATATCACTGAGCTACTTCTACTAACTTTTCTGAAAGTTGCTTCCATTTTCTCGTCTTTGCTTCGCAACTTGATGTCTTCAAGTTGTATTATAAAGTACAAGTATTTGAGGGGCGGCGGAGTGTTGGAAGTCTGGAGATGGTTCGGCCTCTGTGATTGAATGTATCACTTCAGGTCCCGTTTTTGTATGTGAATTTTGTCAAACTTCTACGCTGCCTTGCAGGGTGAGAGGCAGGACCGTTGGCTCCCTACCAGTCCATTCCAACCCGTCTACGATAAATAATAAACTCAACAGCACATGCAATGGTTAGGCCGATCTGTAACCTGATCTCAATTACAAGAGCAATATGATGCATTCATCTCCCTATTGATCTTCTTCTTGATCTAAGGAGGGGGGAAACACATGATCAAATACACTATGATAGGGAAAGAAGACAAGAAGCTCGGAAAACCCCTAGACAATCATGACATGCCAACAAGTTTTAAGAGGAAAGTACTTTTTGACAACCTGTAGAGTGGCTTATGAGGAAACACTAGGACAACTACACATGGTACTGTGTTTGCATGTCCCAACTGAAAACCTTGTATTGTGTGTGTGTGTGTGTGTGTGTGTGTGTGTGTGTGTGTGTGTGTGTGAGTGCAGCGTTGGCTGCTTTGTAAATCCTAGTGAGTTGTGCCAACTGAATGTAAGCGCTCCTACTAACACCACAGTATGTCCAGTGTGTAGTTATGGTGTATCAGTAGGGACGTTTTGAAATATGAAACTCTCAAATAAAACTGGATGTTAACAGATTGTGTCTTTTTTTTTTTTACCCAGTCCCTGAGTGATGTGTATATGTACTTGTGTTACTTTTAGCGTTGGATTAACCCTCCTGTTTGACCCAGTTTGGGGTTTCTTTCAACCAAGTTGTCCTAAATAAAATACTGCATGGCTCTTCATAAGTAAAATAAGTGATCCGTTCACTACTTTTATTGAATTTGGGTGTGTTATTCAATTGTATAGCATTTGAAGAATAATTGCTGAAAGTTAAAAAAATTCAAAGAAATTGAAAAAATGACATATCAGGAAAAGTGTCCAAACAAAATCGTCAAAAAAAGGGTTGCATGGTCAACAGTAAGACAACACAAGGGTTAACACTATGAAATCTAAAGTTTACATACAGTATGTCCAGTGTGGTCTTCAGGGACACTTGACACATTAACGCAAAACCCAGAATCACACACCCTTTGTGTCATTACGTTTATTGAGGAAAAAAAAGAAACATAGTTTCTTCTATTATGAATGAAGCCTTAAATGTCAGTTAAGAAAAAAAATGTATACAAAATGAAAAATAAATTACCTCAACAAAGTGTATAAAAACGCTTGAAGCATTATATGTACACATTTCCTGTTAACAATAATGTTGGTCCAAAGTAACACAGACTATAGTAGCCTATATCAATACATAAGAAAAGTAATAAATAAATGTGTAAAAAGTTATATGTATTGAATGTGGAAATAAATACATGCGTATAGATATAAATAAGTAAATGAAAGGAAACTCTATATAGATTAATTAATACAGAAACATATATAACAATATATGAAACAATAAATACAGAAAATATTGCATTTATTATTACCATTTGTATTTATTTATTTATTTATTTATTTACCGTGTCACTTTTGGCCCATAGCCAAGAAGGTGTCTTGTTCAGGCTGAAGACGCCTGCATGTAATGACACGCAGTGACCACTGGAGGGCGCTCCGTCCCCATGAATCAGTGGACTCCCCCTTACCCCGTCCACGGTGCGCTCCTCCGGCTGTGGTTCCACAGACGGCCGCTGGGTGGCGGTGCAGCCCGGCGCTGGTTGCTGAGGGAAGGTGAGCTGGGTCAGATGGTGCTGGTCCACTGCCTCAGGCCGTACTGAAGCTTTGAACTTGACCGTGAACGCAACACGGCAACACATGAACACAATGAAGACCCTGAGCAAACTGAAAACAATCCCAATGAAATATCATGTCTATTATTCATAAGAAATACATAGGGTATATAAGGAGAAAATATATAAGGTGTTAAGGAGAAAATATATAGGGTGTTAAAGAGAAAATATATATAGGGTGTTAAGGAGAAAATATATAGGGTGTTTAAAGAGAAAATATATAGGGTGTTAGAGAGAGAATATGTCAGGTGTTAAGGAGAAAGATAGGGTGTTAAGGAGAAAATATATAAGGTGTTAAGGAGAAAATATGTAGGGTGTTAAGGAGAAAATATATAGGGTGTTAAGGAGAAAATATGTAGGGTGTTTGAGGAGAAAAAATATAGGGTGTTTCAGGAGAAAAAAAATAGGGTGTTTAAGGAGAAAATATATATAGGGTGTAAAGGAGAAAATATATAGGGTGTTATGGAGAAAATATATAGGGTGTTATGGAGAAAATATATATAGGGTGTTAAGGAACAAAAATATAAGGTGTTAAGGAGAAAGATAGGCTGTTTAAGGAGAAAATATGTAGGGTGTTAAGGAGAAAATGTAAAGGGTGTTAAGGAGAAATATTTGTTGTTTAAGGAGAAAATATGTAGGGTGTTTAAGTTTAGATTTAGACGCATTATGATTTTGTAGAAAGAAAGGAAATCCATATTTGTTTAGCCTAATCTGTGTTCGTAGAGCAGCTGTTGGAATGAGGGGAACTATTCGGGTTGGTCCAGGTTTTCCTCTGGAACCGGACTGGCAGCTCGGACCAGACTCTTTGTGCAAAGATTTCTGGGAACGTGGGAGAAAAAAGCACCAGAAGAAAAGAGCTATGGGGAAGATAGAGGACTAATTAGAGAGTGAAGGAGGGAGGGATGAACGGAGGCTGTCAGAGGATGTGGTTGCTATAGATACTTGGCATGATGCCAGGTGGAGGCAGAGCCAATTTGCATTTATTCAGATGATGGCTGCTCTTTCTCTCTCTTTCTTTCTCTCTTTCTATCTGAAAGAAAAGCAGCAAAATAACAATTTCTTCCATTTTAAATGTATTCTCAAAAACTCAATTTTCTTTTAAAAACCAGTGATTCAAAAACATACTATTTGAGGGATTTGAGGTGGATGATAATTCATGAGCTATAGTGATTGTGCCACAAAGCTTTTTTTTTTTTGCCATGCCAGATTTAATTTTATTTTAAAGTTCAAAGTTGTAAAACCAGATTGTAGATATTTCTTGTTTAAATACATCACAATGTCTTTCTTTTCTTTAATAACATATACAAAAAATTCTGCGCTGTAGGCTACTAGTATAACTAGTATTATATCGGCCTGCATTTGTTTCTCAAATTAAGTTGAAACAAGTAAGAAATTGGTTATATATAACTAAATTAATTTAATTAAAACTAAAGGAAGGTTGTATTGCAGTTTTGTAGACATTAATATAAATTAGTCTTTTTTATGAGTGTGGTCAGCTTCTGCTAGGCCTATAACTAATGGCTATATACTGTATATTAATGTGTATAAAAACTAAGGGCTGAATATATAGAATAAATAAAAAGAGTTTTATAATTTCTGTAAATTAAAATGTCCCCCTTTAACTATTCCCACTACTGAATCATACTGCCAGAACCTAAAAAATTCAATAAAAGCAACTCAATGTTTAAATACGAGACCAAGTGATGTACATTTGTCTTGTTTTAGTTTTATAAATGTGAAAGCATTGTGTCAAAGTTTTTACTAAATATATATTCAGTGTAAAAAAAACTGAATACATTTACTGGAGAAAAATGTTCAAAGTTGAATGTTCTCTTTATTGACAACATCTAAATTCACACAATATACACACACACAAAGTTGAATGTTCTCTTTATTGACAACATCTAAATTCACACAATATACACACACACACAAAGTTGCACAGCAACATAAAGTGACTATCAACAGATTCAATACATTGTATTTAGTACAAAATCAAATCATAAAACACACTTCCACACCACAACAGGATCAATTACAGCCTGGAACAGATAGATTTAATCAGATATCAGCTAACAATGATCAATTAGCATCATCATTCCTTTATTTAGACACATAAAATCATTTTAATATATTAATTATTAACCCACAAACATGAGGTGCTGTTCAACAGTGGCTTGTACAGCTGGTGTCTCTTTGAAGAGTAGTGTCACTATTACGTGTGTGTGTGTTTGTGTGTGTGTGTGTGTGTGTGTGTGTGTGTGTTCAGAGACAAAGTAGGGACAGTCCATTGTAAAATGTTTCATTGCCAGAAGCTTTAATTACTCAGCAAAAAACATAAGTAAAAATTGTTAAGTTGGTTCAGTCCAATCTGGGCTCGAAATCCTTTTCTTTGAGTGAAAGGTTGTTCAGCCAATCAGTGAGCTCTAATCTGCAGAGAAACAGGAAGACAAAGTGAAATTAGTGACATAGTATACAAAAACAAAAAAAACACAAAAGCCCATGGAGATAGTCTGAGATACACCTAGACATGAGCTTTCATATAGTGAATAATCATGAATATATGTGACGTGTCAGGACTGACACAGCAGTTTTTGGACTGAAATAGATAAAAGGGGGTTCGACGGGGGCGGGGAGATCCAGAAGGGACTCCCTCCTCATGACTACCAATCTCTGTCTGTGTTTGAGTCTGCACTCGTCCACCTCTGACCCCTAAAGTCTGGAGCGTCCAGAGGACACAGATATCACACTTATGCCTCAGGGAACACACACACACACACACACACACACACTTATGCTGTCTGGTTTTGTAACGTCACGACTGAACAAGTTAAGGATCCCAACCGCCGAGATAAGGGATTTAATCCTAATTTGTCCAGATTTGAATCATGATATACATGAAGACCAGAGGGACAAACCAACTGCCTTTGTGTTTGTGCTTCTATAAAACCTAAAATGATTTCAGATGTTTTACTGTGTACACATATAGCTAACAACAGTAAAAAAGTCTTAACGACTACTCAAAGCACAGGAACCATTCACACACACATTTACACTCCGATGGCAGCATCGGGCTTCAGTGTCTTGCCCAAGGACACTTGGACTGGGACTGCGGGGCCAGGGATCACACCACCAACCTCCCAATTGGCAGGGGACGGGTCTACCACTGAGTGTGTGTGTGTTGTGAGGAGGAAGAAGAGGGTTAGTTATGATTGAGGAGATCAGCGCTGGCCTACAGTTCCCGGGTAGATAGCAGTTTTTCAGACATTGGGCAATTATGGGGGGGCTTCCGGAGCCTGAAGGGCTCTCCAGGGCTCCTCTTCTACCCACATGGTCCCAACAACCCCGCTAATGTATGCCGCAGACAGACCGCAGTCCTGTCCCCACATCACACACACACACATACTCTTACACACACAGAGAGTCACTTTAAAGAGTGTGATGTTGTTAAATGAATATCTTTGGACTTCTATTTAATAAAAGCAGGAGTGTAGGGGGGGGGTAAGAATATGAGTCAGCGAAAGACACACAGACACAGGAGGTCAGAGGACATGGTTGGACCATTTCCTAACAAGACTTAAGTTAGCATTAGCATTTAATTAGCATTTTTGTCCTTCTTGTCTCGTCATGTGACCCTAAAATAACTGCCGAACCTTTCATATCTTTGGGAGAAAAAGAGATCTCGGTCTCTGTCTCTGTCGTGGAGATCACACACGATGTGATCACACAGGACATGTTCGATGTCCTTGATTTATCCTACCTTTATTTCGGTTTACTTGACCCTTGGCTCCCTGAAGTCTTGGCTTTCCTTGAAACTTCGTAATAAAAGCATCCGAGCCTCCCGTTTTGACAGGTTTGACAGGAAAACGGTAAAATGCTGGGTCATTTTTATAGTCAGCAATAAGAGACCTGAAAGACTGCTTGACCTATCAATTTTCAGCAAGGACTTAAAACTTTGCTCTGACGGGACTTTAACTTGTCGGAACATTCAGATGAAATTGTCACGGTAACAAGGTCAATCTTTTTCTATGGATCAAGGAGGCAAGGCAGATAAAGTGTGTGAAAGAGTTGGAGTAGTAAGACAGGTGAAAATAGACACAGAAAAAGAGAGTTGATATCTACCGAACTTCTCTCTCTCTCTCTCTCTCTCTCCCACACACACGCGCACACACACACACACACTCTTATGCTGACATTGTGTCCGTCCAACAAAGACGTCCCCACGGCCCCCTCATTATAAATACATGTCATTGGATCACAGCTCGTCTGAATCCCTGAGTCTGCTGCGCTCTAAGTGGCCGTGACTGAGCCCTGAATGGGTGGCCGAGCGACAGTTATACCAATACAGCCAACAGCGTGTGTGTGTGTGTGTGTGCGTGCGCGTGTGTGTGTGCGTGTGGGACCACAGCCCCCAGCCTATGGGAATGAAAGCTGCACAGCAGGACAAGGTCAGAGGTCAGGCTGTCTGTTACATACACATGTACACACACATGCAGCTCGCTGGATATTTGTGATATGAAATGATAAGATGAAGTTGTGATATGATTAAAATAGTGCAGGTTCGCTTAAATCTGGGGCAGCACGGTTCCTGCTGCATCGACAACAAATGCTGCATGAATCTAGTCCTGGCTAACTTGGAAGGAGAGAACAAGGTGTGCATGTGTATATTTGTGTGTGAGCGAGAGAGATAGTGTGTGTGTGTGTGTGTGTGTGTGTGTGTGTTGAAAGAGCTCATCCTATCTCGTTTTGCAGGGGAAATGCGAAAGTGTCTCTATCCCTCCGGAACCACAAACCAGGCCACAGTATTGTGCACTCATTCCTCCTTCTCCGTCAGCTCCTCTCTCGCCCTCCCTCTCTCTCCCTCGTTCACTATTAAGATTTCTATTTCTGAGTCTGAAAACTTGCATTTCTCTCCAGGTATGACACACTTTTCCTCACTCTCTTTACACTCAGGGGTTTGAACCCCCAGATATGACCGCCTGAATCGCTCATTAAAAGGTAAACTAATCACCAGCAGGTATAGTAACTGTCTGAGTCTTGATTAGACAAAATATTTGTATGATGCAAAAAAGAAGTGGGACTGTGGAAGCATGTGTGCACATGTGTGTGTGTCATGAACAGATTGTCGGATACACACTGGGCTCATTGATGCAGCACTGCAACAATGAGCAGAGCATGCGATGGCGGCTGCCCGTGTTGATCATCGCTGCTCGCCCGCCCCCTTCCAGCACCTTTGCCTTTATATGTGTCTCATCCCCTCACTAGACGAGGACCCAGTATAGCTGCCCGCACACAATGCCCGATGGGAAAAAAAGTCTCCCATCTTCTTCGAGGCATCCCTGTTTCTAGATACACTTTGTGCAGATACTTCTCACTATGGAGGAGCCCCTTGGTATAACATACACATTGATGGAAAATGCTATTCATGAGAAAATAATGTCAGTGACAGTCCTCAGTTATGGAATAATGGAGTCAACTGTCAAAGTTCTGCTGAGTAATCATTGCAAATAGAGTTAAAGTCAGTTGGGCAAAAGTGGAAACGGTAAATTACTGCAAGTTATTCTGAAAGTAGGCATTGAATTGTAAATCCCCTTTAATGTCAAATATAGACTACGGGGGTATTTATACAGGAAAGTTAATGCTAAGTTAAATAAGACAGGACAAAACCAGGAGAATGAGTCTAAAAATCCAACAAATCTCCTGCGCAGCATATGGTCTTCACTGGATGTCCAGTTGTGTGAGAGATCTGAGGCATAACGCGATAAAGCGACTAAGAGAGAAAACACGGTGAGGAAGATTTGTGAAATGGAGAACAATGGAAAGCAAGTGAGTGAAAACAGCATGACAAGGGACAAAGAGTGTGCTAGAGAGATGTGAGTCTCGAAAAAGTGTCAATGCCAGGTTTCCTTTAGGCATGAGTGAGAAACTATGAGGCCTGGTGGTGTGTGAATGGTTCGGGAACACATGCACACGCACACACACACACACACACACACCCCACTGAGCCAGCGCCTGTGCCAGCGAGACAGGTCTATGGGTCTATTGAGGGGACTAGGAGGGAGCTGTCCCTTTCTGTAGAGCTAATGAAGCCTGCACCCACAGGCATAAAGGAGTGGAGAGAGTTAGCACTGCACTCCTTCACCCATTCACCCACTTCCTTCCTTTACACAGCTCCTGATGAGGTAATGCTTTCTCTCTTAAAGTGACACCATAAGTAATGCACCTTTACGCATGCAGCTCTTTGTCACTATAGGAGGTGTCAAGAAGGAATGATTTGCATGCACGATGCTGCTCAGGAAACTGGATACGATCTTATGACAGGAAACAAACACAGCAGTCTCCAGCCTGGTAAAAAAGCACTTTAAATACTGTGTATTTAAAGTATGAGGCGGGAATTATTCAAATTTCCTTATTGTCATCAAATCCCATGTAATGACCCAAACAATAGGTTTGTTTCTGGTTTCCGGATGCTCTGTGGCTCTCAGCTCAAAGTCCCTTTGTTCATCCTGAAGATGTAAATCTTTACAAAACAAGTACGAAATATCATAATATATCATAAAAAAGTAATACCCTAAAACAGCTGGGCATTGTAGTTTTTACCATATTTTACTGAAACAACAAATGTTGAGGAGTAAGTGGTACAGGACTATTTTCTGCTGCGGATTGTTACAGATTCAGTGGTCTAATAAGTGTTTCTGGCAGCATGACAGTGTATGTATATATAAAAATAAACCCCAGTGTTTTGCAACGAGTGAAGACATCCTCCAGTGTAACGGTGTGCCTCATATTGCTCTTTTAACAGCCTAGTTTTTGACAACAGCGGAGGGAACAGGCCTTTGGTAATAATGGCCTTTTCTTTTTGTGGGATTTGTTAACATGAGTAAAATATAATATCACCAGATTTATGTTTTAAGATGAAAGAGATAACACAAAACCCAAACCAATAATGTTTTTTTTTTCCAAATGTGATGGAAATGATGTGCTCTAAAGTAGTGCCCTCTCAACGATTTCCTCCATCATGGAAATGTGTAGACTGTTACAATGCTGCCATCAATCTAGAGAGCAACAAAGAGCCCGAGACTAACGTGTCACTCAGAGAAGAAATGTCACAGAAAGCAAAGGGAGAAAAGGTTTCCAGACAACACAATCATACTTTCATCAGGGGAGGTCTGACTTTGCGCTGCCTGTCTTTCTGCCTGTCTGCTACTCTGCTGCGAGCGACTACAAGATGATGAAGGCACTGTTGTCCAAGTCTACACCCAGTCTAGTCCTTCTCAACAAACCAGACTGAGCTAACAATAGGCCGCCGTGCTTATCAAACAGCCTGGCGACTTCATTAGCATCCTACACGACCCAGACGACCAAAAGTGGCCCTACACGCATACTCGTGAGCCAGACAACCCCTTCTCTGGCCTCGACCCCTGAACCCTAGGGTCCTCTTTCACCTGCTGCAACAGCGTTCATGCTAGCGGGGCTGTCTCGCCAGCGGCCGACTGATCTGCATATCTTCTCCTAATATTCCCACGCTCCAAGCTGGGACCTCCAGCTCTGGGGACGATCGCACTTTAAACACAACAGTGTTCATTTAGGACATTATGGAGATGTGCATTGTGTCTGTGACTGGCTGTCTGACTTTATGTAAGCCTCGCGTCTTCATGATATTTGAGTGGAAGGGAGATTTTCTTTCCCTTCTTCCACCACCAATCAATCTGTAAATATTCTACGATCCCATTCCTGACTAGAGCACAAAGGAGAGCTACACAGACAACAATTTTTGTTTCTGATAAATTGCTTTGTTTGTTGCTTTATGTTTGGAATACTATGTTGGCTTCATCATCATGTTGCTTCCCCCCTTCCCACCATCCTTTGCGTCCCTCTCTTTGATTCCTTCCCGCTGAAGACGTGTTGTTGATTGTCTTTCCCCCCCGGCAACTCAAGGGTAAACTCGCGACGCTCCTCACCTTTTCCTTCCTCTTCCTGACTCTTTCCCGCTTGTCATTGGCTGAGAGCAGCTTCCCATCTCGTCATTGGCTGGCGTAACAGACAGAAACAGTGACGCGGCTACCATGAGGCTCGCGGTATAGTAGGAGCGTTTAAGTGTTGTTGTGAGAAATGGGGTAGAGCGCATTTCCTGCTCTCAGACAGATAATGTCAGATGTGGAGGGGTGGGACACTCGGCGGGTTTTCGTTCAGATCGGGTGAGAGAGAGACCTTGAGAGGCGTGCAAACGACTGTGACTGAATTTGCCTCGCTGCACAGCATATGGACGCCCTGATCGCTCTATGCAAATGGCCAGACACATGTTCATAAATGCAGACAAACTACCCCCCCTCCGCTCCAG
>NC_048418.1:23544372-23547896 GCF_013103735.1 Etheostoma cragini | reverse complement strand
CCCCTCCTCCCCTCTCTCCCCTCCTCGGCTCCCACGACCAGCAGACAGACCATATGATAAGCGTGACCGCCATTTTGCTGCCCACAGTAGACCTAACTGTACAGCCCAGCAGCTGCCTTGATGGGCAAATGCAAATACGAGCGCTGCTTTGTTACTCAGGCGCTCAGACAACTCTCATCGCATGAATTAACGCCCCACAAACAAGGCCCGCTCAATCTCACGCGACCACAAAACGACACGCTGCCAAAATGCAGAAACGTGACGTATTCATTTATTTTAACGCTTCAATCCGCCTCCAAGTGTTATTATCCCAAGTTATGAGATGCGTGTTCAATATTTTTTGGGTTATTTTACCGTCTCAAAAAGATGACAAGCAGTTCGGTTGCATCTCATTTTCCTGTAACTGGTGTATTCTTGGGAAATATTACTGATATTATACTTCAAAGCTGCATGTTCTTCAGGCGGCAATTTTTTTGTGACACCGCCTATTTATAGGTTTCATATGCAGCCCTTTTCTAGCAAAATCAGTCACCCCATAATTTGTTCAGTGCCATGGAAACCAGACACATGTGCATGAAAATGGAACTATTATGGTCTGTCGGCTGTCTGGAGGTTGTTGGGCCTATGGACCCCTTTTTAATTAGAGTATGTGTGCATGTCTGATCTTCTCTGTTTGCTTAATGCTTTCATTGGTGCATTATGTATGTCTGTGTGTAAAAAAAACTCTGCGTATGTGTGACAAAGAGCTATCTGATAAAAAAAAGGCTTGCCTTAATCCTTTGTACAGTGTCACATTTGCATTCAAGAGAATCACATGCAAACACACACACACACCATATGGCACAGTAAGACCAGACTCTTGATCCCACACGCACAAACACCTATCAAACATATTTCCGTGTGCGAATCCTCGCAAGTGAAAAACAAACGGCAGCAAATACACTTTAAAAAAATCGCTTCACTTCTGCTCGCTCGCCGCTACGCCGCGTTCATAGGAGCAATTATCAGCACACGCCAACGACATGATGGTTGGAGGTTATGCAAATGCAATTAGCCTCGATTTGCATTCGACAACAGCTAACGGATGCACAGATGGCAGACAACAGAGATACGCCCGCCATCTTTGGCAGAGGGAGAGACTGGCGGCCATTTTGTCTGAAGCTGTGCCCATCTGGATGGAAACAACCACACTGCATCACTGTGACGACGGCAGCAGTTTGGGAGCTGTGGGTGCACAATGCTGCTGCTCGCTGGCAAACACTTTCAATGCCAAGCATATACAGCCCATTCATCCACACAAACAGAGCTCTCTGTTGGGGAAAATGTATAGACAGAGAGTAGCTCTCTCCTTTGGTTCTAAATGTTCCGATTTGAGTGGCAGCTTATGATTCACTAGGCTTTGCAAAAAATGTATCAATTAGTTTAATTAAGTAATTAACCTTTTACAGTTCTAATTATCATCCTTAAATGATCCCCTCTAGACCACGGTGCCAAGTTACACAAGTCACGCACACACACACACACACACACACACACACACACACACACACACACACACGTTTTAGGGCATGTATGAAGTAATGAGAGCACGTTGGACGAGTGGAAAATGTAAAGTGCTAAAGAGAGATACTTGCCATTTTGCCATCTCCACTACACGGTGGGAAGTCTCTTTGCTCTGTGATCTTTTGCCTTCTTTATTCAGTCAGTTTTTTGTATTTAACAGTCTGGAATTGACTAAAAGACATCACGTAGAAGAAAAAAAAAGATGATCACATTACATGTGCCAGTAATCTTTTCGGTTTTAACAGACACATGTCTACAGCTCACCATAGTAACAGCAAGCCAAGAGTGGAAGAGAAATAAAGATGGTACTGTCTTTTTGTCAAATGTTAAAATAGGTTGGGGAATAAACAACGGGCGAGTTGAGCATGGAGAGTAAGTCAAAAGCAGAACTCCCAAACAGTTTTTTAAACAGCCGGAGGCACAAGGTGGGGGATATGTCAATCTGATGAAGGGGGGAAAAATCAAGAGAAAGGAATATCCCTGTCGGCGGTCCCTCAACATTCTGGGTATTATTTGGGGAGAGATCCCCTTTAGCAGAACCACACACAGCCAGTGAAGATTGGGATTGAGGTCCAGTCTGAGGAGCCAGGGCTGCAGCTGAGAGAGCCACACAGGGCCTGTCCTTTGGAGGTCTGCGGGCCCGTAGGCCACAGACTAACAGGAAACCCCACTCAGAGCTGTGCAGGCTCTGTGTTTTTATATTGATTTCTCCTGCATGCCGGTAGCTCCAGAGGTGCTTCGAGCCTTCAGGGACCTTCTCCATCCTTCCCAGCCCACTCACTAGCTTGCTGCCTGGGCTTAACATTGGTCTGCTGCACCCCTGGATGGAGGTATGGGCCACGGGAGTAGAGGAGGAAGACGAGAGCCCATGGCAATGATGATGAGCTGCGCCGGGTCTCTGAGTTCAGTCATCTACCAGCCTTGATCCAGCCTTCCAACCACCCACCCATGTTTCCATCTGAAAAAGGCAAAATAGAGTGTTTTTCAAAATCTCACCTTTGGCATTCAGCGTCCCTCTGCTCAATGCAAATGCAAATGTAAACACTAACACTTTGATTAAAAATATGTGGGAAGAAAACGCCAACTTGCTCTTTTGTAACCTGCCCCAAGGCGCTCGCTGCTATACAGAAATAAATAAAAATGCTCAGCATACTGTATGAAACACAGACCCATCATCTCTCTTCATATTTTTTTTCTTCTTCCCATAAATATAAATCATTCACATTAAAACTATTACACATAACAGGCACTATTTAGCAATACTATTGACATTAATTAATTAAATGTGTTTAGTCATTTTGACTATGTCTTACAACTGGCACAAATAAAAACAATGAACATAATGTTTTGATACTAAATGAATAATTTGCATGGATTCCTTCACTGCAGAGCATCTTAAAAAAATCTGAAAACATTCTGTATGCTGTTATCATGCTAATACAACATAGCCCTTTATGTGTCGCTTTGTTCATTTCTATAAGAAAAACGCAGGGGCCTCCTTCAGTAACTGTGCACCCACTGGCCCCCATTTTCTGTAAAAACCTGCAGCCAACACACATTCAGATCATTGTGGTTTGCTAGAAAATTAATAGGACACAGAAGGTAGCGGGTTAACACGGCCAGGGTCAGCTATGGGATGGTTTGTTTGTGAATTGGAGTTTGCTGTTATGTGCATGTTTTCATCTTGTAATGGGGGAGCACCCGGAGTAGCCCCTGGCTTGGCGAGAGTGGCGGGGAGTGAGGTGGGGTGAGCCAGAGGATGATTCAGACACAATGCCCCCATTGAGAGGGTTCAGACATGGGTGTTAACTCCCCATTCCTTCACACACAATAGGTCCCCCCCACTAGAGCCGGCGTAGGGGACAATGTTGGTTCAGGGCAGCCCTCCACCCAGCAAGAAAGAAAAGAGCTGCATTATCAAGATGGGAGAAAAGGGAAGGATGGAATGGGGGGGGGGGGGG